>NC_066853.1:620974-693474 GCF_001640805.2 Lates calcarifer
AAAACCTGTAACCCTAACCCTAGACTGTGACTAAAATGTAACCCTAACCCTAACCCTAATGTGGTTAAAACCTGTAACCCTAACCCTAACCCTAATGTGGTTAAAATCTGTAACCCTAACCCTAATGTGGTTAAAATCTGTAACCCTAACCCTAGACTGTGACTAAAACCTGTAACCCTAACCCTAACCCTAGACTGTGACTAAAACCTGTAACCCTAACCTTTGACTAAAACCTGCAACCCTAACCCTAACCCTAATTTGTGGTTAAAATCCATAACCCTAACCCTAACCTCTGACTAAAAGCTGTAACCCTAACCCTAACCTCATTAATCTCATTTTACAAACTATAAATTCAAGAACTAGAATCAAAATTACCCTATCAATAATAATAATTGAATGAGTTTGAGAAGTTAACAATATTCACTTTCATACAATATTAATCAAACAGCAAAATATTCAGTTCAAAAGTCTTTATTTGAACAAAAAAGGAAATGAAATGACATCTTCCTATACTATGACCATGTTTGGAGGCCTTACTATACTATGACATTTTTATTTTTTGGATTACTTCTGCATTGCTTAAATATTACAGATAACACTTATTGTTACCTCTAATTATATTTACCATTATTTTGTACTTTTTGTACAAAATAATAATTATTTTTACTTTTTTTGTACTTTTACTTCAAAGTTTACAGACAACTTCTACTGTTGCAAACTACATCTAGGAAGAGATTACTTTGACTGTTAAATCTTCAGATATTCCTAGTTGCATTTATATTGCAGGTTACTTGCAGGTCTCTGTCCTGAACCTCTCTGCGATCGTGAACTACGTCTCTGTGATCGCAGACAATATCTCTGTTTATGGACAAAGTCTCCATGATCATGTATCGACAATATCTTTCTGATCCCAGGCACTGCCGTTGAATCGGGGAACTCCGCCACTACCGACTCTTGCACGTCTCTGTGAGTCATAGACAACATCTCTGATCGTGGACCATGTCTCTCAGATCGTGGACAAAGTGGTGACACCTAGAGGAAATCAAAGAATAACGTACAATGGAAAATGATCAGTACACTACTACCTATTCCTCATCAACAGTTTAACCATGAAAACACAGAGAAGTATTCAACATTAAAGCTGAACCACAACATTCGACCGTTTTACATGACTTAGTGTAAAACATTTTTACAGTTTTGCTCATAAGAATTTGTGATTTCTTGGCCATTTTACAGAGAAGATGAATGATAATTCAAAAACTTTTCTTTCACTCATGGTTAGTGGTTGGGTGAAGTCATTTATTATCAAACAATTGTGTTTGCTCTTTTAAATCATAATGACAACAGAAACTACCCAATTGACCCTGATCAAAAGTTTATATACCCTGGAGGTTTTGGCCTGATAACATACACACAAGTTGACACACACAAGTTTAAATGGCTGCTCAAGGTAACCATCCTCACCTGTGATCTGTTTGTTTGTAATCAATGTGTGTGTATAAAAGGTCAGCGAGTTTCTG
The DNA here is from genome assembly GCF_001640805.2 of Lates calcarifer. Lineage (NCBI taxonomy): Eukaryota > Metazoa > Chordata > Actinopteri > Centropomidae > Lates > Lates calcarifer. Next base: position 622,495 of record NC_066853.1, read on the forward strand.
GGCTCCTGACAGACCCCTGCATGTTTCATCCAGTGCTCCACTGACATTGTTGGATTCTGAGTCATGTGATGCACAATAAGGAGGCACTTGAAGAAAATGGGCTGCATGGTTGAGTCGCAGGAAGAAAATTACTACACCAATGCCACAAAGCAACCCGCTTACAATACGCCAAACAGCACAGAGACACGCCTCAAAACTTGTATAACAAAGTTAGTTGGAGTGATGAGACTGAAACTGAACTTTTTGGCCACAACCATAAACATTACATTTGGAGAGGAGTCAACAAGGCCTATGATGAAAGGTACACCATTCCTACTGCGAAACACAGAGGTGGTTCGCTGATGTTTTGGGGATGTGTGAGCTACAAAGGCACAGGGAACTTGGTCAAAATTGATGGCAAGATGAATGCAGCATGTTATCAGAAAATATTAGAGGAAAATGCACTAATCAGCCCGGAAGCTGCGCGTGGGACGTACTTGGACGTTCCAACATGACAATGATCCAAAACACAAGGCCAAGTGAACCGGTCATTGGCTACAGCAGAAAAAAGTGAAGGTTCTGGAGTGGCCATCTCAGTCTCCTGACCTCAATATCATTGAGCCACTCTGGGGAGATCTCAAACGTGCAGTTCATGCAAGACAGCCCAGAAATTTACAGGAACTGGAGGCTTTTTGCCAAGAAGAATGGGCAGCTTTACCATCTGAGAAAATAAAGCGCCTTATCCACAACTACCACAAAAGACTTCAAGCTGTCTTTGATGTTAAAGGGGGCAACACATGGTATTAAGAACTAGGGTATATAAACTTTTCATCAGGGTCATTTGGGTAGTTTCTGTTGTCATTATGATTTAAAAGAGCAAACACAATTGTTTGATAATAAATGACTTCACCCAACCACTAACAATGAGTGAAAGAAACGTTTTTGTATTATCATTCATATTCTCTGAAAAATGGCCAAGAAATCACAAATTCTGCCAGTGTATGTAAACTTATGAGCACTGTATGTCTTACTATACTATGACTTTTTTTTTACATTTTTCATGCAAAATGATCAGTACACTACTACCTATTCTTCATCAACAGTTTAACCATGAAAACAGAAATATTCTACATTACAGCTGAACCACAACATTCGGCGGTTTTACTTGACTTTGTATAGAATGACATTTTTATGTCTTACTACACAATGACATTTTTTGATATTTTCGATGGTTTACTATACTGAAACAATTTACCTTCACTTTAGATTTAGATTTTTTTGCAGTTTTTTTTAATAGAAATAAAAATATTTTCTTACCGTCTTCATTATATGAGGACTCAGTGATCGTGGACTACGTCTCTGAGATCATGGACAAAGTCTCTGCGATCATCGACAATGTCTCCATGAACGCCGGCAGTGCCGACTTATCGGGGACCGAGTCACCACGAGTCACGGACAATGTCTCTGATCGAGGACGATGTCTCCCTCATCCTCAACAATGTCTCTCCGATCATGGACGACGTCTCAGCGATGGTGGACGATGTCGTCTGTGATTGCGGACTACGTCTCTGATCGCGGACAATGTCTCTGAGATTATGGACAAAGTCTCAGCGATCATTGACAATGTCTCCATGAACGCCGGCAGTGCCGACTTATCGGGGACCGAGTCACCACGAGTCACGGGACAATGTCTCTGATCGTGGACGATGTCTCCCTCATCCTCAACAATGTCTCTCCGATCATGGACGACGTCTCAGCAATTGTGGACGATGTTGTGGACGAAATGGTGACACCTGGTCTTCTGTGATGGGGGACTACGTCTCTGTGATCGCGGACAATGTCTCTGAGATTATGGACAAAGTCTCAGCGATCATTGACAATGTGTCTGTGATCGTGGACCAAGTCTCTGATGATAGACTGTTTCACTGTGATCATTAACAATGTCAGCTGATCGCGGTCATGCCGTCGAATCGAGGAACCACAGTGTCACTACCGATTCTTGCGCAGAGCTCTGCGAAGCAGCGACAATGTCTCTGACCATGGACAACGTCTCTCTCATCTTTGACAAGGTCTCTGCAATCACGGACAACGTCTCTGATCGTGGACGATGTCTCCCTCATCCTCAACAATGTCTCTCCGATCATGGACGACGTCTCAGCAATTGTGGATGATGTTGTGGACGAAGTGGTGACACCTGGAGGAAATCAAAGAGAAACATACAAAGGAAAAATGATCAATACTCTACTACTTTAATATAGTATGACTTTTTTGACTACACGCTACACTAAGATGTTTGTGTGGCATTTGTGACCACATCCTACAGTACGACATTTCATAAAATTTTTGACAACGTGTTATACTGTGATTTATTCTGGTTACAATTGTAAGGGCTTAATATACTATTAGTTTTTTGACATTTTAAAAACGTTAATTTATGATATTATTTGAAATATCTTTATTATGATTATTATTAATAATTTTATTTTTTTTACATGTTCAATGCCGATCACTCCTATTATTACACTTTTCTGATATACTGAACATAAACAGTTTAACGTCAGTGCTCTGTGTTGGACAGTTGATGCAAAGCTGTTTGTGAATTACCTGGAGGCCTCTGTCCTGGTCTCAAAGAACGTCACTGTACGAAGACTCTCTGCGATCGCGGACAATGTCTCTGAGATTATGGACAAAGTCTCAGCGATCATTGACAATGTCTCCATGAACGCCGGCAGTGCCGACTTATCGGGGACCGAGTCACCACGAGTCACGGACAATGTCTCTGATCGAGGACGATGTCTCCCTCATCCTCAACAATGTCTCTCCGATCATGGACGACGTCTCAGCGATGGTGGACGATGTCGTCTGTGATTGCGGACTACGTCTCTGATCGCGGACAATGTCTCTGAGATTATGGACAAAGTCTCAGCGATCATTGACAATGTCTCCATGAACGCCGGCAGTGCCGACTTATCGGGACCGAGTCACCACGAGTCACGGGACAATGTCTCTGATCGTGGACGATGTCTCCCTCATCCTCAACAATGTCTCTCCGATCATGGACGACGTCTCAGCAATTGTGGACGATGTTGTGGACGAAATGGTGACACCTGGTCTTCTGTGATGGGGGACTACGTCTCTGTGATCGCGGACAATGTCTCTGAGATTATGGACAAAGTCTCAGCGATCATTGACAATGTGTCTGTGATCGTGGACCAAGTCTCTGATGATAGACTGTTTCACTGTGATCATTAACAATGTCAGCTGATCGCGGTCATGCCGTCGAATCGAGGAACCACAGTGTCACTACCGATTCTTGCGCAGAGCTCTGCGAAGCAGCGACAATGTCTCTGACCATGGACAACGTCTCTCTCATCTTTGACAAGGTCTCTGCAATCACGGACACACGTCTCTGATCGTGGACGATGTCTCCCTCATCCTCAACAATGTCTCCTCCGATCATGGACGACGTCTCAGCAATTGTGGATGATGTTGTGGAACGAAGTGGTGACACCTGGAGGAAATCAAAGAGAAACATACAAAGGAAAATGATCAATACTCTACTACTTTAATATAGTATGACTTTTTTGACTACACGCTACACTAAGATGTTTGTTGGCATTTGTGACCACATCCTAACAGTACGACATTTCATAAAATTTTTGACAACGTGTTATACTGTGATTTATTCTGGTTACAATTGTAAGGGCTTAATATACTATTAGTTTTTTGACATTTTAAAAACGTTAATTTATGATATTATTTGAAATATCTTTATTATGATTATTATTAATAATTTTATTTTTTTACATGTTCAATGCCGATCACTCCTATTATTACACTTTTCTGATATACTGAACATAAACAGTTTTAACGTCAGTGCTCTGTGTTGGACAGTTGATGCAAAGCTGTTTGTGAATTACCTGGAGGCCTCTGTCCTGGTCTCAAAGAACGTCACTGTACGAAGACTCTCTGCGATCGCAGACAATGTCTCTGAGATTATGGACAAAGTCTCTGCGATCATCGACAATGTCTCCATGAACGCCGGCAGTGCCGACTTATCGGGGGACCGAGTCACCACGAGTCACGGACAATGTCTCTGATCGAGGACGATGTCTCCCTCATCCTCAACAATGTCTCTCCGATCATGGACGACGTCTCAGCGATGGTGGACGATGTCGTCTGTGATTGCGGACTACGTCTCTGATCGGCGGACAATGTCTCTGAGATTATGGACAAAGTCTCAGCGATCATTGACAATGTCTCCATGAACGCCGGCAGTGCCGACTTATCGGGGACCGAGTCACCACGAGTCACGGGACAATGTCTCTGATCGTGGACGATGTCTCCCTCATCCTCAACAATGTCTCTCCGATCATGGACGACGTCTCAGCAATTGTGGACGATGTTGTGGACGAAATGGTGACACCTGGTCTTCTGTGATGGGGGACTACGTCTCTGTGATCGCGGACAATGTCTCTGAGATTATGGACAAAGTCTCAGCGATCATTGACAATGTGTCTGTGATCGTGGACCAAGTCTCTGATGATAGACTGTTTCACTGTGATCATTAACAATGTCAGCTGATCGCGGTCAATGCCGTCGAATCGAGGAACCACAGTGTCACTACCGATTCTTGCGCAGAGCTCTGCGAAGCAGCGACAATGTCTCTGGACCATGGACAACGTCTCTCTCATCTTTGACAAGGTCTCTGCATCACGGACAACGTCTCTGATCGTGGACGATGTCTCCCTCATCCTCAACAATGTCTCTCCGATCATGGACGACGTCTCAGCAATTGTGGATGATGTTGTGGACGAAGTGGTGACACCTGGAGGAAATCAAAGAGAAACATACAAAGGAAAATGATCAATACTCTACTACTTTAATATAGTATGACTTTTTTGACTACACGCTACACTAAGATGTTTGTGTGGCATTTGTGACCACATCCTACAGTACGACATTTCATAAAATTTTTGACAACGTGTTATACTGTGATTTATTCTGGTTACAATTGTAAGGGCTTTAATATACTATTAGTTTTTTGACATTTTAAAAAACGTTAATTTATGATATTATTTGAAATATCTTTATTATGATTATTATTAATAATTTTATTTTTTTACATGTTCAATGCCGATCACTCCTATTATTACACTTTTCTGATATACTGAACATAAACAGTTTAACGTCAGTGCTCTGTGTTGGACAGTTGATGCAAAGCTGTTTGTGAATTACCTGGAGGCCTCTGTCCTGGTCTCAAAGAACGTCACTGTACGAAGACTCTCTGCGATCGCGGACAATGTCTCTGAGATTATGGACAAAGTCTCAGCGATCATTGACAATGTCTCCATGAACGCCGGCAGTGCCGACTTATCGGGGACCGAGTCACCACGAGTCACGGACAATGTCTCTGATCGAGGACGATGTCTCCCTCATCCTCAACAATGTCTCTCCGATCATGGACGACGTCTCAGCGATGGTGGACGATGTCGTCTGTGATTGCGGACTACGTCTCTGATCGCGGACAATGTCTCTGAGATTATGGACAAAGTCTCAGCGATCATTGACAATGTCTCCATGAACGCCGGCAGTGCCGACTTATCGGGGACCGAGTCACCACGAGTCACGGGACAATGTCTCTGATCGTGGACGATGTCTCCCTCATCCTCAACAATGTCTCTCCGATCATGGACGACGTCTCAGCAATTGTGGACGATGTTGTGGACGAAATGGTGACACCTGGTCTTCTGTGATGGGGGACTACGTCTCTGTGATCGCGGACAATGTCTCTGAGATTATGGACAAAGTCTCAGCGATCATTGACAATGTGTCTGTGATCGTGGACCAAGTCTCTGATGATAGACTGTTTCACTGTGATCATTAACAATGTCAGCTGATCGCGGTCATGCCGTCGAATCGAGGAACCACAGTGTCACTACCGATTCTTGCGCAGAGCTCTGCGAAGCAGCGACAATGTCTCTGACCATGGACAACGTCTCTCTCATCTTTGACAAGGTCTCTGCAATCACGGACAACGTCTCTGATCGTGGACGATGTCTCCCTCATCCTCAACAATGTCTCTCCGATCATGGACGACGTCTCAGCAATTGTGGATGATGTTGTGGACGAAGTGGTGACACCTGGAGGAAATCAAAGAGAAACATACAAAGGAAAATGATCAATACTCTACTACTTTAATATAGTATGACTTTTTTGACTACACGCTACACTAAGATGTTTGTGTGGCATTTGTGACCACATCCTACAGTACGACATTTCATAAAATTTTTGACAACGTGTTATACTGTGATTTATTCTGGTTACAATTGTAAGGGCTTAATATACTATTAGTTTTTTGACATTTTAAAAACGTTAATTTATGATATTATTTGAAATATCTTTATTATGATTATTATTAATAATTTTATTTTTTTACATGTTCAATGCCGATCACTCCTATTATTACACTTTTCTGATATACTGAACATAAACAGTTTAACGTCAGTGCTCTGTGTTGGACAGTTGATGCAAAGCTGTTTGTGAATTACCTGGAGGCCTCTGTCCTGGTCTCAAAGAACGTCACTGTACGAAGACTCTCTGCGATCGCAGACAATGTCTCTGAGATTATGGACAAAGTCTCTGCGATCATCGACAATGTCTCCATGAACGCCGGCAGTGCCGACTTATCGGGGACCGAGTCACCACGAGTCACGGACAATGTCTCTGATCGAGGACGATGTCTCCCTCATCCTCAACAATGTCTCTCCGATCATGGACGACGTCTCAGCGATGGTGGACGATGTCGTCTGTGATTGCGGACTACGTCTCTGATCGCGGACAATGTCTCTGAGATTATGGACAAAGTCTCAGCGATCATTGACAATGTCTCCATGAACGCCGGCAGTGCCGACTTATCGGGGACCGAGTCACCACGAGTCACGGGACAATGTCTCTGATCGTGGACGATGTCTCCCTCATCCTCAACAATGTCTCTCCGATCATGGACGACGTCTCAGCAATTGTGGACGATGTTGTGGACGAAATGGTGACACCTGGTCTTCTGTGATGGGGGACTACGTCTCTGTGATCGCGGACAATGTCTCTGAGATTATGGACAAAGTCTCAGCGATCATTGACAATGTGTCTGTGATCGTGGACCAAGTCTCTGATGATAGACTGTTTCACTGTGATCATTAACAATGTCAGCTGATCGCGGTCATGCCGTCGAATCGAGGAACCACAGTGTCACTACCGATTCTTGCGCAGAGCTCTGCGAAGCAGCGACAATGTCTCTGACCATGGACAACGTCTCTCTCATCTTTGACAAGGTCTCTGCGACCACGGACAACGTCTCTGATCGTGGACGATGTCTCCCTCATCCTCAACAATGTCTCTCCGATCATGGACGACGTCTCAGCAATTGTGGATGATGATGTGGACGAAGTGGTGACACCTGGAGGACATCAAAGAGAAACATACAAAGGAAAATGATCAATACTCTACTACTTTAATATAGTATGACTTTTTTGACTACACGCTACACTAAGATGTTTGTGTGGCATTTGTGACCACATCCTACAGTACGACATTTCATAAAATTTTTGACAACGTGTTATACTGTGATTTATTTTGGTTACAATTGTAATGGCTTAATATACTATTAGTTTTTTGACATTTTAAAAACGTTAATTTATGATATTATTTGAAATATCTTTATTATGATTATTATTAATAATTTTAGTTTTTTACATGTTCAATGCCGATCACTCCTATTATTACACTTTTCTGATATACTGAACATAAACAGTTTAACGTCAGTGCTCTGTGTTGGACAGTTGATGCAAAGCTGTTTGTGAATTACCTGGAGGCCTCTGTCCTGGTCTCAAAGAACGTCACTGTACGAAGACTCTCTGCGATCGCAGACAATGTCTCTGAGATCATGGACAAAGTCTCTGCGATCATCGACAATGTCTCCATGAACGCCGGCAGTGCCGACTTATCGGGGACCGAGTCACCACGAGTCACGGACAATGTCTCTGATCGAGGACGATGTCTCCCTCATCCTCAACAATGTCTCTCCGATCATGGACGACGTCTCAGCGATGGTGGACGATGTCGTCTGTGATTGCGGACTACGTCTCTGATCGCGGACAATGTCTCTGAGATTATGGACAAAGTCTCAGCGATCATTGACAATGTCTCCATGAACGCCGGCAGTGCCGACTTATCGGGGACCGAGTCACCACGAGTCACGGGACAATGTCTCTGATCGTGGACGATGTCTCCCTCATCCTCAACAATGTCTCTCCGATCATGGACGACGTCTCAGCAATTGTGGACGATGTTGTGGACGAAATGGTGACACCTGGTCTTCTGTGATGGGGGACTACGTCTCTGTGATCGCGGACAATGTCTCTGAGATTATGGACAAAGTCTCAGCGATCATTGACAATGTGTCTGTGATCGTGGACCAAGTCTCTGATGATAGACTGTTTCACTGTGATCATTAACAATGTCAGCTGATCGCGGTCATGCCGTCGAATCGAGGAACCACAGTGTCACTACCGATTCTTGCGCAGAGCTCTGCGAAGCAGCGACAATGTCTCTGACCATGGACAACGTCTCTCTCATCTTTGACAAGGTCTCTGCAATCACGGACAACGTCTCTGATCGTGGACGATGTCTCCCTCATCCTCAACAATGTCTCTCCGATCATGGACGACGTCTCAGCAATTGTGGATGATGTTGTGGACGAAGTGGTGACACCTGGAGGACATCAAAGAGAAACATACAAAGGAAAATGATCAATACTCTACTACTTTAATATAGTATGACTTTTTTGACTACACACTACACTAAGATGTTTGTGTGGCATTTGTGACCACATCCTACAGTACGACATTTCATAAAATTTTTGACAACGTGTTATACTGTGATTTATTCTGGTTACAATTGTACGGGCTTAATATACTATTAGTTTTTTGACATTTTAAAAACGTTAATTTATGATATTATTTGAAATATCTTTATTATGATTATTATTAATAATTTTATTTTTTTACATGTTCAATGCCGATCACTCCTATTATTACACTTTTCTGATATACTGAACATAAACAGTTTAACGTCAGTGCTCTGTGTTGGACAGTTGATGTAAAGCTGTTTGTGAATTACCTGGAGGCCTCTGTCCTGGTCTCAAAGAACGTCACTGTACGAAGACTCTCTGCGATCGCAGACAATGTCTCTGAGATTATGGACAAAGTCTCTGCGATCATCGACAATGTCTCCATGAACGCCGGCAGTGCCGACTTATCGGGGACCGAGTCACCACGAGTCACGGACAATGTCTCTGATCGAGGACGATGTCTCCCTCATCCTCAACAATGTCTCTCCGATCATGGACGACGTCTCAGCGATGGTGGACGATGTCGTCTGTGATTGCGGACTACGTCTCTGATCGCGGACAATGTCTCTGAGATTATGGACAAAGTCTCAGCGATCATTGACAATGTCTCCATGAACGCCGGCAGTGCCGACTTATCGGGGACCGAGTCACCACGAGTCACGGGACAATGTCTCTGATCGTGGACGATGTCTCCCTCATCCTCAACAATGTCTCTCCGATCATGGACGACGTCTCAGCAATTGTGGACGATGTTGTGGACGAAATGGTGACACCTGGTCTTCTGTGATGGGGGACTACGTCTCTGTGATCGCGGACAATGTCTCTGAGATTATGGACAAAGTCTCAGCGATCATTGACAATGTGTCTGTGATCGTGGACCAAGTCTCTGATGATAGACTGTTTCACTGTGATCATTAACAATGTCAGCTGATCGCGGTCATGCCGTCGAATCGAGGAACCACAGTGTCACTACCGATTCTTGCGCAGAGCTCTGCGAAGCAGCGACAATGTCTCTGACCATGGACAACGTCTCTCTCATCTTTGACAAGGTCTCTGCAATCACGGACAACGTCTCTGATCGTGGACGATGTCTCCCTCATCCTCAACAATGTCTCTCCGATCATGGACGACGTCTCAGCAATTGTGGATGATGTTGTGGACGAAGTGGTGACACCTGGAGGACATCAAAGAGAAACATACAAAGGAAAATGATCAATACTCTACTACTTTAATATAGTATGACTTTTTTGACTACACGCTACACTAAGATGTTTGTGTGGCATTTGTGACCACATCCTACAGTACGACATTTTATAAAATTTTTGACAACGTGTTATACTGTGATTTATTTTGGTTACAATTGTAATGGCTTAATATACTATTAGTTTTTTGACATTTTAAAAACGTTAATTTATGATATTATTTGAAATATCTTTATTATGATTATTATTAATAATTTTATTTTTTTACATGTTCAATGCCGATCACTCCTATTATTACACTTTTCTGATATACTGAACATAAACAGTTTAACGTCAGTGCTCTGTGTTGGACAGTTGATGCAAAGCTGTTTGTGAATTACCTGGAGGCCTCTGTCCTGGTCTCAAAGAACGTCACTGTACGAAGACTCTCTGCGATCGCAGACAATGTCTCTGAGATCATGGACAAAGTCTCTGCGATCATCGACAATGTCTCCATGAACGCCGGCAGTGCCGACTTATCGGGGACCGAGTCACCACGAGTCACGGGACAATGTCTCTGATCGTGGACGATGTCTCCCTCATCCTCAACAATGTCTCTCCGATCATGGACGACGGCTCAGCGATGGTGGACGATGTCGTCTGTGATTGCGGACTACGTCTCTGATCGCGGACAATGTCTCTGAGATTATGGACAAAGTCTCAGCGATCATTGACAATGTCTCCATGAACGCCGGCAGTGCCGACTTATCGGGGACCGAGTCACCACGAGTCACGGGACAATGTCTCTGATCGTGGACGATGTCTCCCTCATCCTCAACAATGTCTCTCCGATCATGGACGACGTCTCAGCAATTGTGGACGATGTTGTGGACGAAATGGTGACACCTGGTCTTCTGTGATGGAGGACTACGTCTCTGTGATCGCGGACAATGTCTCTGAGATTATGGACAAAGTCTCAGCGATCATTGACAATGTGTCTGTGATTGTGGACCAAGTCTCTGATGATAGACTGTTTCACTGTGATCATTAACAATGTCAGCTGATCGCGGTCATGCCGTCGAATCGAGGAACCACAGTGTCACTACCGATTCTTGCGCAGAGCTCTGCGAAGCAGCGACAATGTCTCTGACCATGGACAACGTCTCTCTCATCTTTGACAAGGTCTCTGCGATCACGGACAACGTCTCTGATCGTGGACGATGTCTCCCTCATCCTCAACAATGTCTCTCCGATCATGGACGACGTCTCAGCAATTGTGGATGATGTTGTGGACGAAGTGGTGACACCTGGAGGAAATCAAAGAGAAACATACAAAGGAAAATGATCAATACTCTACTACTTTAATATAGTATGACTTTTTTGACTACACGCTACACTAAGATGTTTGTGTGGCATTTGTGACCACATCCTACAGTACGACATTTCATAAAATTTTTGACAACGTGTTATACTGTGATTTATTTTGGTTACAATTGTAATGGCTTAATATACTATTAGTTTTTTGACATTTTAAAAACGTTAATTTATGATATTATTTGAAATATCTTTATTATGATTATTATTAATAATTTTATTTTTTTACATGTTCAATGCCGATCACTCCTATTATTACACTTTTCTGATATACTGAACATAAACAGTTTAACGTCAGTGCTCTGTGTTGGACAGTTGATGCAAAGCTGTTTGTGAATTACCTGGAGGCCTCTGTCCTGGTCTCAAAGAACGTCACTGTACGAAGACTCTCTGCGATCGCAGACAATGTCTGTGAGATCATGGACAAAGTCTCTGCGATCATCGACAATGTCTCCATGAACGCCGGCAGTGCGGCTTATCGGGGACCGAGTCACCACGAGTCACGGACAATGTCTCTGATCGTGGACGATGTCTCCCTCATCCTCAACAATGTCTCTCCGATCATGGACGACGGCTCAGCGATGGTGGACGATGTCGCCTGTGATTGCGGACTACGTCTCTGATCGCGGACAATGTCTCTGAGATTATGGACAAAGTCTCAGCGATCATTGACAATGTCTCCATGAACGCCGGCAGTGCCGACTTATCGGGGACCGAGTCACCACGAGTCACGGGACAATGTCTCTGATCGTGGACGATGTCTCCCTCATCCTCAACAATGTCTCTCCGATCATGGACGACGTCTCAGCAATTGTGGACGATGTTGTGGACGAAATGGTGACACCTGGTCTTCTGTGATGGGGGACTACGTCTCTGTGATCGCGGACAATGTCTCTGAGATTATGGACAAAGTCTCAGCGATCATTGACAATGTGTCTGTGATCGTGGACCAAGTCTCTGATGATAGACTGTTTCACTGTGATCATTAACAATGTCAGCTGATCGCGGTCATGCCGTCGAATCGAGGAACCACAGTGTCACTACCGATTCTTGCGCAGAGCTCTGCGAAGCAGCGACAATGTCTCTGACCATGGACAACGTCTCTCTCATCTTTGACAAGGTCTCTGCGATCACGGACAACGTCTCTGATCGTGGACGATATCTCCCTCATCCTCAACAATGTCTCTCCGATCATGGACGACGTCTCAGCAATTGTGGATGATGTTGTGGACGAAGTGGTGACACCTGGAGGAAATCAAAGAGAAACATACAAAGGAAAATGATCAATACTCTACTACTTTAATATAGTATGACTTTTTTGACTACACGCTACACTAAGATGTTTGTGTGGCATTTGTGACCACATCCTACAGTACGACATTTTATAAAATTTTTGACAACGTGTTATACTGTGATTTATTTTGGTTACAATTGTAATGGCTTAATATACTATTAGTTTTTTGACATTTTAAAAACGTTAATTTATGATATTATTTGAAATATCTTTATTATGATTATTATTAATAATTTTATTTTTTTACATGTTCAATGCCGATCACTCCTATTATTACACTTTTCTGATATACTGAACATAAACAGTTTAACGTCAGTGCTCTGTATTGGACAGTTGATGCAAAGCTGTTTGTGAATTACCTGGAGGCCTCTGTCCTGGTCTCAAAGAACGTCACTGTACGAAGACTCTCTGCGATCGCGGACAATGTCTCTGAGATTATGGACAAAGTCTCAGCGATCATTGACAATGTCTCCATGAACGCCGGCAGTGCCAACTTATCGGGGACCGAGTCACCACGAGTCACGGACAATGTCTCTGATCGTGGACGATGTCTCCCTCATCCTCAACAATGTCTCTCCGATCATGGACGACGTCTCAGCGATGGTGGACGATGTCGTCTGTGATTGCGGACTACGTCTCTGATCGCGGACAATGTCTCTGAGATTATGGACAAAGTCTCAGCGATCATTGACAATGTGTCTGTGATCGTGGACCAAGTCTCTGATGATAGACTGTTTCACTGTGATCATTAACAATGTCAGCTGATCGCGGTCATGCCGTCGAATCGAGGAACCACAGTGTCACTACCGATTCTTGCGCAGAGCTCTGCGAAGCAGCGACAATGTCTCTGACCATGGACAACGTCTCTCTCATCTTTGACAAGGTCTCTGCGATCACGGACAACGTCTCTGATCGTGGACGATGTCTCCCTCATCCTCAACAATGTCTCTCCGATCATGGACGACGTCTCAGCAATTGTGGATGATGATGTGGACGAAGTGGTGACACCTGGAGGACATCAAAGAGAAACATACAAAGGAAAATGATCAATACTCTACTACTTTAATATAGTATGACTTTTTTGACTACACGCTACACTAAGATGTTTGTGTGGCATTTGTGACCACATCCTACAGTACGACATTTTATAAAATTTTTGACAACGTGTTATACTGTGATTTATTTTGGTTACAATTGTAATGGCTTAATATACTATTAGTTTTTTGACATTTTAAAAACGTTAATTTATGATATTATTTGAAATATCTTTATTATGATTATTATTAATAATTTTAGTTTTTTACATGTTCAATGCCGATCACTCCTATTATTACACTTTTCTGATATACTGAACATAAACAGTTTAACGTCAGTGCTCTGTGTTGGACAGTTGATGCAAAGCTGTTTGTGAATTACCTGGAGGCCTCTGTCCTGGTCTCAAAGAACGTCACTGTACGAAGACTCTCTGCGATCGCAGACAATGTCTCTGAGATCATGGACAAAGTCTCTGCGATCATCGACAATGTCTCCATGAACGCCGGCAGTGCCGACTTATTGGGGACCGAGTCACCACGAGTCACGGGACAATGTCTCTGATCGTGGACGATGTCTCCCTCATCCTCAACAATGTCTCTCCGATTGTGGACGATGTCATGGACGAAGTCGTGGACGAAGTGGTCACACCTGGAGGAAACCAAAGAGAAACATACAAAGGAAATTGATCAATACACTACTACCTATTCCTCAGTTTAACCATGAAAACACTATATAAATATTCAACATTTCAGCTGAACCACAACATTTAACAAACATTAGAGGTTGTTTCAGAAAATCAACAGTTGACTGTCATCACCTCCTGAAGAACAACAAGAAGTATTTGGGGAAAAGTCAAATGATTATTGATTGTGTGTCTATCAACTAATCACTGAAGCAGTCATGTGTGTTACTGTGAACTGCACAACAATAATAACACTATCAGTTAATTTGGAATTTCAACTTGTGTTTTTTATTCTTCAGTAAAAAGTCAGAGTATTTCTTCCACCACAGATGCTCACATAGAGAATCAGTTTTTCACATTTCAACCTCCTTCTTATTAACACACATTTAAAACATCTTTGTTTTGTGTTTTTTCATTTAATGAATAATAACCAAATATACAAAGGTCTTAACAGCAGCTAAAGTTAGTGTAGAAGTGGCCATTATAAACTAAAGATACTTTTAAATCATCCTCTGACCAACAGTTCAAATTAACAGACTTATGAACAAGTCACTCCAACATTTTATTTGTAGAGTTGATGGTGTTGTACAGTGCAGTCTAGTGTGTCTAACACAAACACATAATGAAGAGTTTCTGATCATGTCCAATCAAACTGAAGTTAAGATATTTTTCAATCCCATTTTGACTGATCCTGAACGATAACAATCCAAGACAGAACATTTAGTGTTGGTTCTGATGTGTTTGATATAGTTTGGTGAGAAGCTGAGGAGAGCTACAGTCACTTTGTCCACAGACAAAACACTGACAACTATTCTGATACATCGTTTTTAACACTTCTACTGATAATTAACAATAACTTCATTTAGCATTTGTTGGTTTTAATGTCTGATTCTGTCGTGAGGAGAGCTGCAATGAAAAAAGACAGTAAATCCACAGAGAAATCAGAGTGTGGACTAACTGGTCCTGGACTCATCTGGACTAGATCAAGAACCTTGAAATGAAGATTTTCTCTTTCAGAGTGAAACTGGTTTCTCTCAGTGATCTCAGCTCAGACTCTGTGAAGGGACACGCAGTTCAAATGGAGTTTTCAATCCTGAATTCAACACAAACTGAGCTCAGTCAAACATCAAGTCACCACAAACAAATGACTGATCACTAACATCCACAACAGAGGATCAATGGATGCTCATGGACAGATTACTACCTCTACACCTGGAATATGTCCCGGAAATAGACAAAAACCTGAGCGCGAGGAGAACGACCAGGGATGGACACACAAAGACCCACAACTACAGGATACAAGACAACCACAAAGAGACAAAAAGCTGGACAGAAGCTGATGTAAAACGATCAGAACCAGAAGCTAACCCGAAACAAACTGACTTCAGATGACCCGGATGGAACACACCATTACAGAGACACGACATGTCTGAACAGAGAGCGTGAAGAGATGGAAACAGACCGAGAGAGGCTCATTTAATGGACCCACAACTCATGTCAGAGAAACACTAACACTCTGAGCCACGCGATACAAACAACGGAACACAGCTAAAAGGTACCGCTAAGAGACGAGGCTAATGCTAAGGCTAACACTCCACGATAATGCTAATTAGTTAGCGCAGAGATGATTTGGACTCAGAAACACAAACACACTCGGACCCACGCGATAAAAACGAGGGAAAATGGCCGAAAAACAGAAGGCTAGTGCTAAAGCTAACGCTAGCCGTTCATGCTGATGCTAACCGCTAGATAGTTAGCTGTTAGCCTTACCTTAGCTGCCGGTGTGTTCAGGGTCCAGCCTCAGCCTCGACAGAAACAGCTCCAAACCTCGTTTTAACATCCAGACCTCTTCAGTAATGAAGTTTCACATCGCGCCAACAAACTGAAGCGACGAAACAACGATCCAAACATTGTTTTTACTCGGTATCACTGGACTCTGTTCATCCACCGCTCTGCTCTGCTCTGCTCTGCTCTCAGTCAGTCACGGCAACGGCATCACGTCATCAATGACGACACACGCCAGCCAGCGTAGCAGACAAAGCGCTGATTGGTCAGATGATCCTGCTCCGCCCACCTCCACTTGTGATTGGTTGAATCAGCGGAAGCTGTGACTCAGTCAAGAGTAAAAAGCGCGATGAACAGTTATAAAACAACTTTATTAACAGCTGCAGATATAATGAGAATTATATAGTTTTTATAAACTATATAATAATATATAATAATTTGCATATACCATTTTCCAGAGACATAAAATCTTACTTTTAATAGACCTATAATAGAAATCAGTGTGTTTTCATGGTATTTCTGATGTTAAGGCAGAATCACTCACTCTTAACTATGAGACTTTCACAGTAGGGATATAAATTTCAGTTTGAATAAAAAAGAGCTGTTTAAACTGAGATTGTGTGTAAACTTGACTTGTTTCAGGGCAGTGGGAATCACAGTCTATATTCATGAGGATATTTTCAAAGTGGCTCCATTAAGCGTCTGTGAATTTGTTATTAGCAGTGAACCATTCACACTCACATTCACACCAGCAGACACTTCACCATCAGGCAGAACACACAAACTCCACACACAATTTAGAATTTTACAGAGACAAAACGAGAACTTTGAACGTGTCTTTCTGTTTATTAACTTTCTGCTGCTGTGGACGTAAACATAAAATCAGATCAGTCATCATTTGATCATTAAAATAAAATCGTAACAAAAATCAGTTTTGTTTTGTCTTTTCTTTGGTCCTGACTTTTCTGCAGGCGTGATGAATTTCCCAAGCAGCACCTGAATGCACCAAACATTCATGGCTGTGGGGTGGGGGGAGGTTGGTGTCCAGGTGAAGTGAAGGTGGAGGACTGATGGGTGACTGGCAGGTGGTGGGCGTGTCTCAGCAGGTGACTGGCGGTTGGTGATTGGCTGTTTCATGCATCTGTAAAGAGAATTTAAAGGGACAGTTCAGTGTTTTAAACCCGTTACGTTATGTTCTCTGTGAATGACACTGACGGTGGCCCCACCTGTCCAGACGGGGGTGCTGTAGAGTGGGGGCGGGCTGTCAGGGGGAGGGGGGCGGGGCCTACCCTCGGCTGTTTGGTAGACGGCTCATGCCAATCCTGTCGATGGGAGGAGGATTGACTCGTCGCCGTGGCAACTCCACCACTTTGCTGCAAACAAAATGGAGGAAAGAGAGGTGAACGCTGGTTTGGCATCAAAACCTAAAGCAGGTTCCCAGAGGTCAAAGGTCATCCCACCTCTGCTTATTTGTCGCCTGTTTGGTTTCCATGGAGCTGACCGACAGGCGGTCCAGAGGTGCGCTGTTGCCGGGGAAACTCCTCTTCCTCTTCGGCTCCATGACGTCATTCTCCATCCTCACCAGGTCGTCCAATCGGAGCAGCTTCGCCGTCAGCTCCTCCCCCGCCTTCACGCCTCCGGGGCGGGGCCGGAGAGCTGCCAGGGGCCTGGACCCGGGCCGGGCTACGTGCTGCAACACAAGAACAGGCCAGGATAAGACTATATACTGAAACTATGTCCTGAATTTAAAGGAGTGTGAACTGAAACGGAGGGTTTGTGGGATAAGACTATGTACTGAAAATGAAACAGACTGGGATATGGCTATACACTGAAATGAAAGGGGAGTGTGATACGTCGATCTACTGAAACAAAACAAAACAAAAAAACATTTAAAGGAGTTTTATCTACAAACAGGCAGCTCCATCTGCTGATGAAGATCATGTGAAATGACTGAAAGCTCTGCAGCAGCGGCTAAAAAGACCTTAACTTGAATGCTGGATTTGAATAAAATGGGATCAGTCTAAACGCTGAGACACAGAGTGTGAAGTCGTGCAGGTTATTTTCTGTGAGGGAGGCTCCGTATAGAAAACACTGAGCTCAGCAGAGAAAAGCCCCCCCTGCTCCGCTCGCTGTTTTCCTCCGTCAGGACTCCGGGTCGTGGATCAGCTCTTACATCACGACCCCTGACGGCGAGCAGCTTCTGACTTCCTGTCCGCCCGCTGCCTCCGATGAGTCAGACGATCAGGTTTCATCCAGACTAAACAGAAACCGCCTGGAGGTTTCTCTCCCGCCGCCCGTCAGACCTCAGGGTTTCACTCGCTCTGATGTTCCATCATGTGATAGCAGCACCGGGGCCCCGTGAGGGAGGGGCCGTTTGATTTGGCCGTCAGGATGATTTGATTGGACACAATCTGATCTGCTGCTTCGCCTGATCCTGACCCTGATCCAGGTCTGAGGACTCTGAGAGACTCTGCTGAGAGCTGCTGCTGATGTTTAACAAACTGAACTACTGAAGACGTCTGAGTTTCCTCCAGCACCTGAATGCAACACGTATCTGCAGACTGGACTCATTAAAGTTGTATTTTAATTGTTAAAATGAACCTTGTGTTTATTTATGGACAAACTAAAACTCATGTGTTTCTAATGACCTGCAGTTCAGCTGTTCTCTACTTCAGCTGATGTCACTGTTATTATTATTATCAGAAACATGTTTGAAACATGCAGCTTTAAATGAAAGAATGACTGTGTGTGTGTGTCTGACCTGAGCTTGGTGTTGGACTCTGAAGCCGTCGACGCTGCAGAGCAGCAGAGCGACGGACACCAGGCCGGAGAACAGCAAACAGCCACAGAACTGCATCTGCAACGATGGACAAAAGAACAGCAGCACATGAACGCATCACTTCACCGCGGTGATGATCAAACTCTCTGCTCCACCTGAACACCTGTGGCTCTTCAGGTTCGATCTCCCTCTGACTGAGTCAGAGTTCAGAGTGAAGCTGAGCTGTAGATCAGTTAAACACCAGAGGTCATCTCTGAGATCCAGGAAACTGACGCAGACATCAACAGTTCATGGGTGTTTCAGTGGGACGACACAGTCTGAGCTCTGGTCTTTGTTTTGTGTTGATCAGGATGAGTGAGTGGAGGCAGCAGGGGGCGCTGCTGCTTTAAACACATGAAAACCTTCAACAGGTGAAGGTTTAACCTGCAGAGTCTGGATCAGAGGACTCAGGTGTGGAACAAAGTTTTCTGACGTTTTTAAAGTTGTCTCTCATGATTTAGACTTCACACACACACACACACACACACACACACACACACACACACACACAGCAGGACAGTTTTAGCTCAGCTGTATTGTCCAGCAACATCGGCTAATTTTAGCATTTTCCATCCCTGCAAATAAACGCCTTTTGACCGTCACATGCACTCCTGCTGACGTGCACGGTCCTGCATTCCCCCCCGACACACACACACACACACACACATATTATTCCTGCAAACAGATGCAGATACACACAGAAACACACTCACCCTCCAACGTCACACACATTCCTGATGATGCACAGACTCTCGTGCACGCTCCAACGTCTCCCACTCACACCACTGCTGATGCTGCAGCGCTCATTCATGCACGTGTGAGGACACACACACACACACACACACACACACACACACACACACACACACACACACTCTGCAAATTCTTCCATTCACAAAAATACCCTGTGTTTCCTGAACATCACCTTCACACTGACAAACTGCAGCTGACAGGAAAATACATTTAACACGGAATGAAACCTTTAACGCACCTGTTCATGATGGAATCTGTTTAACCAGGTGAGAGAGGTTAAAGCTAAAATCCTGCAGAGGATCACAGACACAGTCTGAGTGAAAACAAATGATTTCAGTCTAAAACAATGACCTGACACCACAAACATCAGCAGCTGGAGGAGGAAACACGACATGAAACAACATTAATCAACCAGAATAAATTCAAATCCAAACTTTCTGTCTCCGTCCTGTAAAAAGTTTAGGTGAGCAGCGAACGCATCCTGCAGAGAAAACAGAAACATCAGCTGCTGAAAAGACACAGATTTATTTTGCACCTGCAGGAGTGTGAACCTGTGCACACCTGCGTCTCACACACACACACACACACACACACACACACACACACACACACACACACACAGTATAAACAGAGTGTGTACCTTCAGTGTGGAGCCGACTCTCTGTGAGGAGGAGGAGTGTGTGTCCTGCTGCGTCGTCTCTTTCTCTGTCTTGTTGTGGCTTCACATCAGGTTTTATAGCAGCTGCCCGGGAATCTCCCGTCCAATCAGCAGCCTCCGCTCCTGTGACCTCACTTCCTGTGCCTCTTTTCCACTGTGTGTGTGTGTGTGTGTGTAACATTTCGTCATCAGGACCATTACCTGTTAATGAAAGCTCCTGGGAGTAATCACCTCCTCCTCCTGGTTCCAGGTCAACAGAGTCCTGGACTGAGGATCAGAAAATGAGAGGATGAGTTGGACTCAGAAACAGAATCAGAAACAGCTTCATCTTCAGGATGAAAAACTGACTCTGAACATGAGACGTTCACCAGCCTCAAACACGTTATTTTAACCCAAACCAGGATGTTTCTGTGATCCAGACCAGGTCAGAACCACAGCAACGTCACATCGAGACTCTTCTGGTCTGATCCAGCACTCAAAGCTTCACACTGCACTAAACTCACATCAGGGACACTTCAGCATGTGGTCTGGAGGAGCTGGGGATCAAACCACCGACCTCCTGAGACACAGACGCCCTGGTTTCATATCACATTTTCACGATAGAGACGACCCAGAGTTCTGTCTGTGTCTTTCAGGTGTGATAATAAGAGTAAAACTGGTCAGAAGGTAAACCATACACCTTCATGCACCTTCAGTGTTTACTTCAGTGTCGAGTGTGAGGCCTCACAGTGTAGTCAGGCTGTTCTATGTTGTGGACGAGGAATGAAGAGAAAGTTTCGCAGCTGATTTCCCTGATGGACAGTCAGTGACTCCTCCTGCAGATCAACTGTCTGTGGAGTTTTATTTAGAGTTTTGTGAGACATGAATAAACCTGAAAGTTAAAGAGACGACTGCTGTTAAAGCAGCAGACTGGAGGATTTACTGACCTCTAGTGGTGAGAACACAGACTGCAGCCAACTGAAAACCTGTCCCCTGAACTCTCTACGGTGGCCGGCAGGGGACAAAACGACGTCAACTTCCACATCAACGAGTCTGTGAAGAAAACAGAATATTTTATTGATGTTATTAAATGTTAATAAGAGTCTTTAAAACCGCTCCCTGTGTAGATATAAACTGCTCATTGTAATCAAACGAAAACACAACAATGATCAGTTTCAGGTGATTAAACGCTGATAAAACCTGTGTTTTTGATGCTTGTAAATGTGTCACTCTGGAGTTTTAAAGCAGAGTTTCCAGATTTTCCCTCTGACCTGTTTCTGTCGTCGTTAAACTCTCTGGACAATCACTTTCCCTCCTTCCTTCAGTTTCGTCCAGATTATTTTTTTGTCTTTGTGTTGCTGTTGCCAGGGGCGATAGGTCCCCCCCCCCCCGGGGCCGGATGACCTCCGCTCCGTCCCTCCGTTCATCCCTCGCTCCATTCATCCAGGACGGAGGATTGGGTCATTGAGAAAACACACCTGGGTTAATAACAGTAATGACACTTCAGCTAACAGGCTAATAATGACGGAAAGACCCCGACAATTAGTGACGACCTTCTCTGCTCGCGGTGATGTCATGTCACCCCAACCTCACCCCCCACCCCCTCTGTTGCTATAGGAACAGAACACAGAAGAAGACAGATTCAGTCTTAAGACGGACTGACTCTGGTTTTAACAAAACCACAACAGCAGAGTAAAACAAGATGGCGTCGGTCTCTGTTGACACGTTCTGCAGCTGAGATCAAGATCAGAGTCTCAGAGAAACAAACATGATCAGAGTTTCTGGTTGTTTTTTCTGCTCAGTAACATTTGTTTTTTGATACACTGCCTCCTTCACTTCGTTGTGGTGTCTCTGATCAGTGTCATACATCAATATTATCTTTACTGAAACATGAATCTGGGACCAGGACAGGAACCAGGACAGGGACCAGGACAGGGGCTGGGACAGGAACAAGACTTAATAATAAAATAAATTGTACTTTCTTCCTTTATGACTCTGCAGGATCTTATCTCTGAGAACTGAAATGGGACCTGGACGAGTGATGTTTATATTTAATCTCATATGAGGGTTTTGTTTTTATCACCAGTTGGAGGCTGATCACTCTGAATGTTTGTTGTTGTTGAAATAAAAAAATAAAAATAAAAAACCAGATATCGACCCTGGGACCAGTAACTAACCCCCTGGTTTCAGTGGAACCACATTAAGGTTGAGTCCTCCTCAGAGACTGAGCGGCCATGTTGCCTCTGCAGACTGCAGGTTCATCAGGTCTAGGAAGAAGCTGAACTCTGAGTCTCTGATGTTTCTCACTCAGACTTTCCCTCCTGAAGGTGAGGACCAGGACCAGGACCAGGACCAGGAGAGACCGAACGCTGAAGTTTAAACTCACACAACCGGTTATTAAGGTGAGAGTACGGTCACAGGTGAGTCATGGATCTGGCTCCCAGCGTCCTCGGTAACGTCACCGTGGCGACAGGGAAAACACAGCGTGGAGCCAACATGGCTGACGAAACGTCCTCCACCTGTTCACTGAGATTAAAGGGCAGTCCGTGAGTTTTTCACTTTCATTAAGAACTGACCCAGGATCAGACCAAAGCTTCTGTCCTGATGATTCAACCAGGAGAGTTTACTGTCCATCCAAGACTACCATACCTCTCCTGTTTCACAGGTCTGGACGGAGTCCTCTACACAGTAACGGACCGTACCTGATGGCCATAACAGAAGCCTGTTAAATCTCCTGGAGGCTTCGGAGGAAAAGGCCTAATTCCCTCCATAGTTCATTAAAAAAGCAGAGAGTTTGGTCTGCTGTGTTCCAGCTGAAGCAGACTTCAGGTATCAAAGAGGAAATGAAAGTGTTGCTCATTTGTTTCCCTGCAGGATTTGACCCAGTAGTCGTCCGGTCCAGGTCCCATCAGTCCTGCTGACTCTGCAGTAACGACGTAAAGCTCCAGTCGGCGTCGATGATTCACAGAGATCAGATGACTCAGACTCTCTCGGCCAAGTCAAGCCTGCAGGATTCCCCTGGATATTCCCCACCGTCCTCTCGCCTCCAGCTTTTCCCCCCTCACTGTTTACTCTGTTACTGTGTTTTCACACTGAACATTTAACTCTCGATGGACCGAGACTCTGAGTGTTTCTGTACAGATTCAGAGGTCTTTGTTTCCTCTGGTTGTTGTGATTTACCTGCAGACAGAAGCAGCTGGATTTCTAATGTCAGCTCCCTGAAGGGACACGACGCTCTGTTTCCACTGAGAGAGAAAAATTTGTTTCTGGATTTTTGGAAACAGACTCTGTAGATGATGAGTTCTGTAGATGAAATACCACATGTATACAACAGAAGAGCGACTTCAGCCAGAACAGGAAGACACTGACGCTTCAGACCTTTAACTAAGAACTGAATCTGTTCAGTCAAACAAAGAGCAGGAGGTAAATGAAAGAGGCAGTGTTGAAGACAGAGAGGGTCACTCAGGGAACCACAGACCAGAACAGTCTGGACTGTTGGATGATGATCCACAGAGTCTGAGAAGGAGCAGAGGCCTGAAGGACTGAGTTCAGACCCAGAATTAACACCAGTTTATGTTGAAGCATCACCCCAGGATCACATCACACAGCTGCAGCCTGACTGTCTACCACAGCCCTGTTGTCTGTTGATGCTAAATTCTTTGACCTCTCACTCATTTGAATGGAGGCAGAGTGTTAATGCAGCGAGGTCGACGGCGAGGGCTCCAAAATCCAAAGCATAATTAAAACTGGCTAAAACAACCACAACCACACTACCTCATCTGAGCCCAGACTACATCCAGTCAGTCTGATCAATATATCTGTCTGCTTCTGACAACACATTTATATTTATATTTTATTTCCAGTTACTTCCTACAGAAAGTTTTCAACTTTGAGTATTTCCACAATTCCCCAGTTTAACATTCCAACGGAAGTTTCGGGAAAGTTTCCGCAAATTTACCAGAAGTTTTCCTCTCTCTGCAGCTGATGACGACACAGGGAGCTCCTGGTCGTTCGACTACAACACAGCCTGAA
Organism: Lates calcarifer; assembly: GCF_001640805.2. Taxonomy (NCBI): domain Eukaryota; kingdom Metazoa; phylum Chordata; class Actinopteri; family Centropomidae; genus Lates; species Lates calcarifer. The sequence continues at coordinate 646,973 of NC_066853.1, forward strand.
CCAGGGGGATCATTAAAGAGGCCTCGACCTTCCTCAGACCTGCTCAGGCCGACACCTCTGTAACAAATTAAATATAAGTGACACAGCAGCAGTTTATTAACAGAGCTGTGACCAGTGAACATGAGTCCAGTGGGAAACTGGTCCAACATGAAGCAGGAGGAGACCTGATCCTAACCAAACACTGAGAATCAGACACACACAGTCTGCTGCTGTTTGATGGATGACTGAGTCCTGCTGCTGAGAGAGAGCTCACACACAGTGCCAGAGTGCCTTTTAGCACAACATTAAACCCCTGCTCTCTCGGCTTCAGGATAAGGACGCCTCTGCAGACGGGAGCTGCTGGACAGACCGGTGGAGGTGGAGGTGTTGGGGATTCCCATTTTCCAGCGTCTAACCTGCCGGAGCTCCCACACACTCCCATTTAAATGTTTCAGTCATGACTTCCTGGTTGTGACCGGGAGTCGACCCGTCCTCCACACATCCAACACGACCAGGACCTGTGAAATCCATCAGCTGCTGCTCCACCAGCACTGACGAAGCTAAAGGGACAATTCACCCAAAACCTGCAGCTGATAATGAGTCGGCCTCTGGATGTGGTCCAGGTGGAGCGGCACTCACAGGACGGCAGCAGCTGCTTCACATCTCACACATTATCCTCATTTTCCACCTAATTACCCAGTGTGTGTGTGTGTGTGTGTGTGTGTGTGTGTCAATGAGCCGTGTGATTGGCTCATTACCGAGTAAACAAACAGAAGGACGCAGCCAGCCAATCAGCAAAGAGAAAACATACCTCTCTTCCTCTTTCCCAGCATCCCCTGGGAGCCGACGAGCTGCAGTAAAAACTCAGTGAAGTTTAGTTTCCTGTGTTCGTCCTCTCAAACTGGTGAGGGAATTGAACCTTCAACCCTGCAGGTCAGAGGCAAAATTCAATTAGGAATACATCTTAACACTTTACACATGTTTTCTTGAAGCTCCACTCAGTCTTTACTGAATTAAGATTAGAAAACAAAGAGATCTGAATAAAACTCAAACATTTACAGTAAAAAGAAGTATTTTCCTCTCAGCTGCAGTTCCACCTGCAGCCACAGTGTGGCAGTAGAGTAAAGGAGAAGTGGAAACAGAGTCTCATGTTTTCAGATCAGAAACTGATCAGTGTCATTTAAATCTGATGTTTTATGGCTTTAAACTGCAGAAGTGAAATAAAAGTGGTTGATTAATATTTTATTTAGGTTTATCTGGAAACATAATCTGAAACTTCCAGAACCTACAACATCTCAAGACTCCTTGAAACTACCACAAACTCACTTAAGGATCCCTTAAACTATCTCAAGGATCCTTAAAATCTCCTTAAGAATTCCCAACACTTCCTCAAGAACTCTGTGCGTCCTGAAGACCTTGGAAACCTCGTGTGAACTCGCTAAGACTTCTAGATCCTCATCAGGAAACCTCAAGACCTGCAATTCGTTTGGTTGTCTCTGCACATTCAAAAAGTGATCACAAAGAGTTTCGTGATTAGTGTGAATTTAAATCTAAGCAAAGCACAAATCTTGGTAGAACCAGATGTTGGATTGTAGATCTGATTTTTGTCGTTCGTTGTTTTCCTGTTGACTCATTGACAACAACAACTTTTCAAAACCTAACCACAAACCCACTTAAGAATCCCCAAAACCTCCTTGACACTTCCTCAAGAACTCTATTCATCCTGAAGACCCTGTACAACCCTCCAGGACTCAAGAATCTCCTCAGGAACCCTTAAAGGACCTGCAGTTCTCTCTGTTGCTTTCCCTGTTTCTGTACGTTCATGATTTGTAAAAACAAATCTGACTTTGGAGACTTTGATGTACAGTGTCTGCAGACTTTCAGGTCTTCAAACGGACAAACTGACTGACAGCAGTTACACTTTCAACATCTCTCAGTGGTATTTAACCCTCTGTTCCTCCTGCTGAGGCTCTAATCTGTTTGATCTGATGACGCTTAAAAACCCTGTTATCTCAGCGATAATCTGACATTAGTGTCCATCAAAGAAACTCTGCTTTAAGTATTTCTGTCTGATGATGTGTTGACGTGTGCTGCAGTATCTGTTTACCTGACAGTTTAAAAAGGTACAACAGGTTAAAAGCAGAGTGTCGGTTGGCAGCTCCTGGCCAGAGATGAAGGCGGCGGGTTGACGTCTGACAGACGCCTCCACCAGACTCTAACAGTACAAGTGAGAGTTTGACAGACAGCGGCGTGTTGCGAGCCAAGTCCCGCCCCCCCTGAGCTGGACAAACACTGCGTGGGTTTTTAACGTAAAACTCAAAACACGACTGCAGACGACACTTTGATGATGCTGATGATGCCAGGCCGACACCAGCCCACCCTGCTGGGATTAGAAAGACGACACCGCTGCAAACATCAGAGCAAGATGTTTAAAAAGCTGTAACACATGAAACATGAGAGCAGCTGCTACCTGCACAGGTACAATCACGACCTGAGTGAGATGTCAAACAGCAGGAATTTAACTACAGATCACTCTCCATCAGGCTGTTATTCAGACACAGTATCAGAGTCTATCAAATGTCCTTTGTACCAAGTTCAGTTTCTGAATCTAATTCATCACCCTGAGGTTTGAGCTCAGAGCAGCACCTGACAGAGCCAGGCTAGCTGTTAGCTAGCTGCTAAGCTAGGCTAACCACGCCAGAGTTTATATTCCCATATCAGAGCGTCTCTGAGAAGCTGAAGTACTTTAAGGAATCAGGCTGTTTTTGAGAACGAGACACGTTTACTCTAATATCCTCACATGTAGTAATAGAGTTAATATCAGTGTTCAGGTCACACACACACACACACACACACACACACACACACACACACACACACACACACACACACAGTGACAGTGAGGCTCATCCTTCCTGTTGCCGTGTCCTTGACGAGCTGCTGGACTGTGACCTGTTACAGGTTTGATCTGTGTGACGGACACTGCTATGTGTGTGTGTGTGTGTCCGTGTGTGTATGTGTGTGTGTGTGTGTGTGTGTGTCCCAGTGTGTGTATGTGTGTGTGTGTGTGTTTGTACTGATTCAATAAAATAAAGTAAAAACAGTTTTCATTGATTCTTCCTGAGCTCTGATTGGCTGCAGACTGAAAGAGGACTCAACAAGTAAACAAAGAGTGTGTGTGTGTGTGTGTGTGTGTGTGTGTGTGTGTGTGTGTCATTGGCAGGTGTGTGAGGACCTGATTGATGCCAGTGGCCCCCTGCAGCAGCGCTCTGATTGGTCGGTCTTACTCTGGTCTGAGCGCGCTCACTGAACATCACAGCTCTGTTTTCACTCTGTGTGTGTGTGTGTGTGTGTGTGTGTGTTTGTGTTGTTTTGTTGTTTTTTTTTTAACACAGTAACAAAGTCCTCAGAGTTTACACTGAAATACTGTCCCCACAAAGACAGAAGAACACACACACACACACACACACACAGTAATCCTCACAAAGCAGCGTCTCTGGTCTTTCAGCAGGTCCTTGGCGTCGGCTCCTGTATACCTGCCAACAGTAGTAACCCCCCCCCCCCAAACACAACACAACACACACACACACACACACACACACACACAGAGCTGAGGCTGTGATCAGTCAGACTCAGCAGCAGTGGAGCGTCTCTCCTGCCGGGCTGCTGACAGTGTCATCACTCAGTGTTTACTTCCTGTTTACTTCCTGTTTACTTCCTGTTCCTGTGACACACATGCAGCTCTCAGCAGGTAGACACACCTGAGCTGAGAGCAACAGGGTTAAATTAAAATCATGTCATCACAGATCTCTGACTGTTCCTTAACTCTGATTGGCTGCGTTCAAACACACCTGTGACCACATGACATCAGTGTTACTGCTCCATTCATCCATTCATTCATTCATCCATTCATTCATTCATCCATTCATTCACTCACTCACTGAGTCTCCAGGTGTTTGAGTTGAACCTGCTGTGTCCTGTCTCCACCTGTTGTCTCCGCTGTACAAATAAAGTTTGATCGACTGATCGATTGGAGGAGGATCCTGATCCTGATCCTGATCCTGATCCTGGTTCAGGTCCAGGTCTCATCACAGATCTCTGTTCCATCCCTGAATAGCTCTGCTTTTACTACTACTACTACCGTTACCGTGACGACCGGCGTTGTTGGCTCGCCGGTTGCCCCTTCAGGCTTGGCTGCTGTTCAGACACTCACCCCCTCTGTTTGGAGACAGAGCAGCCACCAACACTCCTGCTCCGTCTGAGTCTTTGTGGCTTCGTCCTTCACTCAGTGTTTCTGTTAAAGAGCTTTGTGAGGACTTACATGGCCGCCGTCTGTCCTCACAGTCCGTCCTCCTCCTCAGAGCTGCAGAGACGCCTCACTGAGTCCAGGACCACAGAACCACATCTGTCCTGTACCGGACTCTCAGAACTGGGTTTAACGTCCAGGTCCAGACGAGATTGTTTGACGATCTAAAAGAACAAACATGTTCATGTGGAGACAGACACTGGATTAAAAATCCTGGAAGATAAAGATGATAAATGGATTTTATGATTGTAAATAATGGATCAATAAAGACACAGAACATGGATTTATTGAAATTGAAACAGTGAAAAACACCAGTTTCCATGATGGATCACAAATTCATCCTGACCTTTAGTCCAGCACCGCCCTCTGATGGTTGTAGTGTCTGAGACTCTGGTCTGTTTTGGGGACATTAACCGCTGAGTTAAATCCAGCCGTCTTAATATGGAAGTAATGAAAAGTCGTGTGGTCAGATTTTAGGTTTAGAGGCGTTCGTTCACTGGATTCCTGTTGGGATTAAACCAGATTAGTTTGTGGAGCGAAGAGGAACCTGCTGAGAGAACAACAGACCAGCATCAGGCCACGACTGCAGCCTGAAATATCCAAATATCCTCAGCTGCAGTCACTAACTGAACATATTTCACATGTTAATATCTTCATTTAAAGCCTTGTAGCGTCACTCTACAGTTTACTGTTCTAACATTAGATTTCTGCACATTTCCTTAAAGATACTGGGATTTACTTCTAGATTTAAGAAGAAGATTTCCAGCATGTCACCTGACTTTGTTTATGCTAAGCTAGGCTAACCACAGTCAGGGAGAAAGCATGAGAGATGCTGAAATATTATTCTAATAAACATATGTGAAAAGCACTCACCATACAGAGTTTATATTCCCATATCAGAGCGTCTCTGAGAAGCTGAAGTACTTTAAGGAATCAGGCTGTTTTTATTAACGATGTAAGAAGATGGATTTTAAAATGTTTTTCATGGTTTAAAGACATCTAAAGGTTAGCAGAATATATCACAGATTCTCAGTAATATTGTGCATTACATGGAAGATAAAGCGGCCACGCTTTCATCTTTGTGTCAGTAAAGGTCCTCTGATAGTCGTTCCTTAAAATGAGTGATTTTTGAATGGAGTTTGGTTTAATGATCAGAGTGAGAACGAGACACGTTTACTCCTCACATTACAACTGTGCAGGACGAGTCACACCACTGAGACTTAATAACAGTATACAGGTGTACCACACACACACACACACATACACACACACACACACACACACACACACACTCTGCAGGAGGAAGTATTAGGTCTCTGTCTCCTCACACTTCAGTAACCAGAGAGAATGCTACGTCCAAACGCAACAAAACATTTACAACGCTTCAGTGGCGGCACACGCTCACACTCACACACACACACACACACACACCTCTGCTGAGCATCCTGTGACCCTGCAGTCAGCCAATCAGAGGGGCTGGCGCCAGGTGATGTCACCAGGTAAGCAGCGACACCCGACTCCTCTGTCCAGTTACAGGTGTTAGTAACGTGTCATTAGCTGTCACTCAGTCTGAATGTAATCTGATTACTGCACCAGCACAGGATTACTGTCGACCACAACATCAGGACTGAGAAAGACCAGAGACCAGGTTCAGATCCAGGTTCAGATCCAGGTTCAGATCCAGGTTCAGGTTCAGTGTAAATAAACAGGTTGTGTTTTCCTGGATTAAAGCCAGACCAGGATCTGAACCTGAACCTGAACCTGAACCAGGAAACTGGTTGGTAAAGCTGGAGTCGGTTCAGGTGGAGACTGAGCTCAGAGAGCAGACGTCCTGTTACAGCTCAGCTGTGTCATCATCAAACACAGAGAAGCTGTTTAACATCACCCAGATGGACAGTGTCAGCACTCGACTGAAAAACCAAAACGACTCGTTAAAACGACTCGTAAAAGACAGGAAGTGTCAGCGACCCCTGTATTCATGACGGCAGGAGGTACAGAAAGACGACTTCAGACCTACAGGAGCACCGCCCACCACATTCAGGGTGACGCTGTCGAAACGAACGTAATCAACGAGTTAGCATGTTAGCATCGGTGAAAACAGGAAGTGACATCATCAGTTTCTCTGCTAACGTCATGTTCCTGAGCAGAGAGGAACTCAGTGTCTATGGAATATATAGTTTTAGAGCAGTGATCGCAATACTGCGAAACCTTCGTATTTTAGCTTAAAGTTATCGTCAGAATCTCGTACTGACCCACGTCGATCAGACCTCCGCATCCTGATCCAGGTCCAGACCAGTGAGTTTGTTTTTAAGTCTTTATGTCGGGAGAAAGTGAACCAGCTGCCCCCCCCCCCCCAAAAAAAAAACAGTCTGTGATCAGCACCCGGGGGCGAGCGAGGTTAGAGGCCTGGAGGTGTTCCTCTCTCTCTCCCAGGGCTTTAATTGGCCCTGAGTTCTCAGCAGGTCGTCATTGTGGATGTAAAAGAAGCTTAACAGCACGACACACACACACACACACACACACACACACACACACAACTGATGGTCAGAGCAGGTAGACTGATGTGTGTGTGTTTGGAGGGTGTGTGTCCATGTTTGTGTTTTGGGGGGAGTAGTTAATGTGTGTGTGTGTCGGCCGTTCCAGCCTGTTGTCTTTAGTTCATCTCTATGGGGGGGCAAACACACTCAGGATTAACCAGGCAGGTTAACACACACACACACACACACACACACACACACACACACACACACACACACACACACACAGAGTCTGAAAACTCATTGAGGTGAAATGTTTGTATTTAATCTGCTGAAGTTTAAAAAGTTTATTCAACTGATTTCTGTAAATGTTCAACAGAAAAACAAACACTGACGTCAGACAGGTGTTATAGAAGATCTCTGTAGTCCAACCTGAAGTTAGCATCTAAAGCTAATGTTAGACTATAAACCAACTACACCACGGTCACATGACGTCAACGTCTCCACCACTAAGCTTCCAACAGGTCATTTCATTTAGCTCTGAGCTCTTCTACAAAAGCCTTTCTTCTTAGAAAGTTAGTGAGAGTTTGAAAGAGCGTGAGTAGAAACACAACGAGGCTGTAAAGGTGGACTGGTGAGTAGATGGGTTTTCATGTTAACGTCCCCGACAACCTCTGTAGTCTCATTTAGACACTCGTTAGCAACTGACTTCCTGGTTTTAGGATCAGTCCTGGACACAGATAAACAGTTTCACATGGACTGAACCACATTTTCTTTGATTTATTTAGTTGTCTTCACATCATCTTAAAAAATAATGTTTTATGTTTTATTTTCTTGTGTTTTACTTTGGTTGATAAAAAGGTCAAATGAAATGAATTCACTTTAATGAGGAGTGTTTGGTACCAGAGCCCATGCAGTGGTTTCTGTGGTTGGATCTGTGATGTGGTTTACAGAAACCTACAGGAGGTTGTGGTGGTTGATGGTCACAGTCTCTTTCTACAGCAGCTTTAGCTGCAGCGACAGATTGTTCAGGTTCGGGTGGAGCCGAGCAGCCGCCGCTGTTGTCCAACAAATCCTGCCGTCCGTCCCCCTGTTGTTAGGATCCCAGCAGGGAGGAGGATTTAACATCTGCCCCACTGAACCTGAGTTAGACCACCAGGTAGCCCACCTGTAGCCCTCTGCTGCTCCTTACTTATTAGCTGCTGCCACCACCCGAGGCTGTTTGGTTAAATGTCTGTCACCTCCAACAGCATCTGATCCGTCACGTTCACGTTTCTCTGAAGCGTCGAGGCTCAGGAGTCTGTGCTGCCTCAGTGCCTGGCTCAGAGGCTCCTCAGCAGAGCAGACCCAGCTGCCTGTCGAGGGTCAGTAATCCTCCGAGCCGCTGCCCGCTGGGTCGGTGAACTACGGCGAGCCGGAGGCCGAGTTTAATTGGCAGAGGACGACCTGCTGAACGACACACCCACACACACCCCCTGTCTGACACACACACACACACATCAGCTGTGTGGATTCAAACCAGCAACCCCCCCCGCAGACTCCACATATGCCGTGTTCAGTCTGCAGTTATCTGACGGTGATTAACCCCCCCTCAACACCACTTAACCAGCCACAAAGGCTAATGGGAAAAGTCACATTTAATGGTCGACTGGTTTCCCTGCAGGGAGGGGGGGGGTGTCATGGGGGGGGGGGGGGGCAGATATAATCAGAGGGAACAGATTTCAGCCTCAGCTGGAGGCGAGGAAACGTCTGCTGAGACCTGGACGACAGGACGGACGCCGCTCATTAGACTGACGGTCAGTGAAGGCAGCACGACGTCTGACCTTTGACCTCTGATCTCTTAAAACTGTTTTTAATTAAAGAACAAAAGTCCTCTCCTGTTTCCTTCTCTCCTCTCCTCATCTCATTTCCTTTCCTTGTCTCCTTATCTCTCCTCCTGGTTCATCCTCCTCTACTTTCCTTTCTCCTTCTCTTCTCCTTGATCTCCCCTCCTCCTTCTCTTCTCCTTGATCTCCCTCCTCCCCCTCTCTTCATGTCTCACCGTCACTCACTGACGTCAGATTACAGGTGTGTGTGCGCGTGTGTCGGTATAGTATCAACACACACTCAGCTTCACGCGGTGTGTTCCTCTACCTGTCTGACGGAACCGACAGCGTCACCAACCAACCGACCAGCTGATTGGACATCACACACACACACACAGACATGTCTGTGTGTGTGTGTGTGTGTGTGTGTGTGTCGGAGCGGCGGGTGGAGCTGTCGGAGTCTCAGCTCGCGCTCAGTCTCCTCCTCTGTTCATCCCTCCCTCCCTCCTCTCTCTCTCTCTCTCTCTCTCTCTCTCAGTCCAGGTTTTTCGACCCACAGACAGAAACGTGTTTTCATTTTATTCCGTTTTTTTCCGTGTTGTTTGCTCTCCGTCCTCCACGCGCTTTTACGCACAGCCCGGCGCAGCACGTGCAGGAGGATCTCCGGCTCCGGTCCTCAGTGAGTCCACATCAGTTTTAATAGATAGAAAATAGAAAGCCTGACTAAGTCTCAGTCCGGGATCAGAGTCCGGTGTGGTGTTAAATTGAGTGTTTTTTGAACGGAGTTTGGTTTGGAGCAGTTAGAGTTAAAACCTCAGAGCTCCGACTCTAAATGTAATTTATAAATATTCCAGGAGCAAACTCATTTTCCTTTGTGGTTTGAATCATTTTGATGGTTTTTATTTTGTGACACTGATTCTTTAAGGTCTGTGTTAGGGTTAGGGTTAGTATGTGGACTCCTAGTCCTGGTCTGGGTCTCCAGGTTTAGGTTTCTTTATCTTCAATGAAATGAAACTTTTTGAGTTCACAGTTTGACTCTCCTGAGTCTAAATGATCCAGTTTCTTCAGCTTCATGAGGAGACAGAGTCTAACAGGTCTGAAGCCCAGACCTGGACCAGAGACTGAGATCAGATCCCTGCAGCAGGTTCAACATCTGCAGCAAACACTGAGAGTCACATCTGGCTCTGGTTCTGGTTCAGGCTCTGGTTCTGGTTCTGGTTCAGGTTCAGGTTCAGGTTCAGGTTCAGGCTCTGGTTCAGGTTCAGGTTCAGGCTCTGGTTCGGGCTCTGGTTCAGGTTCAGGTTCTGGCTCTGGCTCTGGTTCTGCTTCAGGTTCTGGTTCAGGTTCAGGCTCTGGTTCAGGTTCTGGTTCAGGTTCTGGTTCTGGCTCTGGCTCTGGTCCTGGTTCAGGTTTAGGTTCTGGTTCTGGTTCTGGTTCAGGTTCAGGTTCAGGTTCTGGCTCTGGCTCTGGTTCAGGTTCAGGTTCTGGTTCAGGTTCAGGTTCAGGTTCTGGCTCTGGCTCTGGTTCAGGTTCTGGTTCTGGTTCAGGTTCAGGTTCTGGTTCAGGTTCTGGTTCAGGTTCTGGCTCTGGTTCAGGTTCAGGTTCTGGTTCTGGTTCAGGTTCAGGTTCAGGTTCTGGTTCTGGTACAGGTTCTGGTTCTGGTTCTGGTTCTGGCTCAGGCTCTGGTTCAGGTTCAGGTTCTGGTTCAGGCTCTGGTTCTGGTTCAGGCTCTGGTTCTGGTTCAGGTTCAGGTTCAGGTTCAGGTTCAGGCTCTGGTTCAGGTTCAGGTTCAGGCTCTGGTTCGGGCTCTGGTTCAGGTTCAGGTTCTGGCTCTGGCTCTGGTTCTGCTTCAGGTTCTGGTTCAGGTTCAGGCTCTGGTTCAGGTTCTGGTTCAGGTTCTGGTTCTGGCTCTGGCTCTGGTCCTGGTTCAGGTTTAGGTTCTGGTTCTGGTTCTGGTTCAGGTTCAGGTTCAGGTTCTGGCTCTGGCTCTGGTTCAGGTTCAGGTTCTGGTTCAGGTTCAGGTTCAGGTTCTGGCTCTGGCTCTGGTTCAGGTTCTGGTTCTGGTTCAGGTTCAGGTTCTGGTTCTGGTTCAGGTTCTGGTTCAGGTTCTGGCTCTGGTTCAGGTTCAGGTTCTGGTTCTGGTTCAGGTTCAGGTTCAGGTTCTGGTTCTGGTACAGGTTCTGGTTCTGGTTCTGGTTCTGGCTCAGGCTCTGGTTCAGGTTCAGGTTCTGGTTCAGGCTCTGGTTCAGGTTCAGGTTCTGGTTCAGGCTCAGGTTCTGGCTCTGGTTCTGGTTCTGGTTCAGGCTCAGGCTCAGGTTCAGGTTCTGGTACAGGTTCTGGTTCTGGCTCTGGCTCTGGTTCTGGTTCTGGCTCTGGTTCAGGTTCTGGTTCAGGTTCAGGTTCAGGCTCAGGTTCAGGTTCAGGTTCTGGTTCTGGTTCTGGCTCTGGTTCAGGTTCTGGTTCTGGTTCAGGTTCTGGCTCAGGCTCTGGTTCAGGTTCAGGCTCAGGCTCAGGCTCAGGTTCTGGTTCTGGTTCTGGTTCTGGTTCAGGTTCAGGTTCAGGTTCTGGTTCAGGTTCAGGTTCAGGTTCAGGTTCTGGTTCTGGTACAGGTTCAGGTTCTGGCTCTGGCTCTGGTTCTGGTTCAGGTTCAGGTTCTGGTTCTGGTGTTCACATATTTTTTACTGTTTTATTAAACGTTAAACTTTCAGATTAGAAACAAAGCAGTTTTTTTGGTCTGGAGTTTAAAATGTGTGTGAAGTGTTGATCATCACCATATCAACACACAGTCAGCTGGCACCGCCACACACACACACCACACACACACACACACACACACACACACACACACACACCCTCCCTCCCTTCCCTTCATTCACACACAAACTCTCTCTGTCTCTCTGTAGGGAATCCCTCTCCTCCTCCTCCTCCTCCTCCTCTTCATCATCACCACCTCATGCTCCAGGACTTGGCCCTTGGCCCTGACACTGTTGACGTTTCCATGGAAACCCTGGCCTCCGTGTGGGCCCGTGACCCCTGTGACCTTAGCGACCTCAGAGAGAAGCGGCACGAGGCGTCGACCGTGTGGGGTGAGTCTGACGAACTAATGTACTCGTTACTCTACGACTGAAGTAACAGTACTACAGAGTACTCTATTACAAGTACAAGAGTCCTGTGTTCACAGTACGACAGAAGTAAAAGTATCAACAGGAACATGTTTCAGTCCTGACTCATAATAACGAATAAAAGAAGAAAACAAGTGAAATATTTACTGAAACAAATATAAAAATGGAAATACTCACGTACAAACTGTAATTAACTACAGTAACTGAGTAAATGTACTTATTTAGATTCCACCACTGTGTAATTAACTCGTGTCTTTGTCAATCAGTCGAGACAGTAAAGAAGACGTTTTGTATCAGGAACAATTACTTCACCAGTCTTTATGCTAAGCTAAGCTAACGACGTTGAACTGCTCCTTTAATGACTTCACTACAATCAGAGTCCAGCTGCAGCTTTCCTCTGCTGACTGAGCTCTACTCTTTGTCAAAGTAATATTTCTACTTTTCTGTAAATGCCACATTCAGCAGAGTGGGACTCTGTGTGCCGGCGGCTCATTCATCAAACAGGAGAGTGCCCCGGTTTCCTCTGTGAACTCTGGGTAACCGAACGCTCGGGCAGGTTCCACATGACGGAAACATCCAGAACAGTTTATATTAAGATTCATCTTTTCATTTTCTCCATGTCTGCTCGCTCAGAGGCTTCGATTCATCACGTCGCTCTGAAATGTTACTGCAGCTGGTTTCTCCTGCAGTTCCTCACATGGCCACTAGGTGCTGCTAATCAATCTTAGTGTCATGACTGAAGTAATGGAAGAAGTTTATGGTCACAAACCGCTAATTTCCAGTGGTGTAGACCAACTAAAGTACAATTTTGAGGTACTTGTACTTGAGCATTTCCATTTTATACTACTTTATACTTCTACTCATTTTAGATGCAGTTCTTGTAATTAGATCAGTTGAATTTTTATTTTATCTCTGTGATCAGAAACTGTGGTTAAGAACTTGCTTTAGTGAGCTGCACACTTTCAGAACCATAAAAATACAACCCTCTATTTAAGAAATGTAAAAATACAACAAATACTAGTCCAAAATATACAAACTATCCTTTAATGTTCCAAAGTCACTAAACATATTTGAGTTGAGTGTGAGTAGTATAGAATAATTCAGTAACACATACCTATAACACAACATAATGTAATGTAATAGATCTGTGGACACACGTATGTGAAATATTTTTAAATTACATTATAGTTTGTTATAAATGTTTGTTTACTTGTGATTGTTATTTGAAGTAAAGAATCAGCACTAATTACAAAGACAACCTTCAGCTGACGTAAATTTAAACACAGATAACACAAGACAAAACTGTGCCTTTAAAAGGAAGGAGAGTTTTGTACTTTAAAGTATTTCTACTGGAGTGTTGCTGCTTTTACTGAAGTAGAGGATCTGAATAATTGCTCCTATTAAACGTCTATCAGACTCAGTCATATAAGTAACATTACTCTGTTTCTTTGTTTGTCAGATTCTCAGTGCGTCTTTAACAGCTCTCCCCCTGCTGGTCTGATGTGGACAGAGCAGCTCTCCCCTCACCTCCAGAGAAACAAACAGGTACAAACACCTGCACAACATCACGTCAACACTTCAGCTTTTATCTTCTATCAATTTACTGCAACCACAATCACCACAGTCACAACAGAGAATGGGTCCAAAAACACTGGTGGGATTTCTTAAGGAGCAACTCAATGCTAAACCAACTTTTAGTGATCACGTGGACTGTTTCTTTAACCAGTCAGGACTCCCTGACACTGTCCAGTCCTGCTCTGTGTTTGACTCTGACATTAAAGTGTTTTTAACATCTCCAGCTTCAGGACACTCTGCTGCAGAGAGAGGAGGAACTGGCCAGACTGCAGGAGGAGAACAACAAACTCAGAGAGTTCCTCAGCTCTTCGTTTGTGAGGAACCTCGAGGAAAAAGCTAAGGTCTGTTCCCCGTCATAACCTTCACAGCTGGTCTTATAAACGTGATGAAGATGGTCTTATAAAACCAGCAGTGTGAATATGATCTCACTGTGTTCTTGCTCCACCCACCACAGAGACTAACCGCTGACGGGAGGAGGAAGCTGAAGAGAAACCTGACCTATGTCGATGAAGGACTTTTCCAGACCTGCGGTCATCAGCTCCTGGCCTCCCAGCAGGTCAGTAAGAGAGTCTGCAGGAACCTCACTGCCGAGTTCTGCTCTGAGTCTCCATGAGGCCTCTGCCTCCTCAGAAGCCAAACCTGGATCTCTGGGTTCTACGAACGCTGGGACTCAAGGACCGTGACACCATCGATACATCCAGCGAGTCCCTGTCCTCACCTGGATACAGCCTGAGAGGTTTAGTTTATGAGGCTGCAGTCACGTCTTCCTCGTCCTCTGGATTCACTCTCAGCCCTTCAGCTGCCACTTCCTCACCCTCCTCTACCCACAGCTACTGCCAAAGCTCGACACATCAAACTGACTACAGGTTCAGTCCTGCCAAATGCCAGGAAGCAAACTGTGGTAATCCTGCCGAGTCAGCTCAGGACTGCACAACTTCTCCAGGTCAATGCTCTGATTTCACTGCCACTGCACTGACAGGACAGTATGAAGCTCCAGAAGCTGCGATCAGGAGCTATGACACCTTAACTACCTTCCAATCTCCACCAATCACAGAAGAATCACCCTTCACCCATTCACCAGACAGAGCAGAACGTCCGGTGTATTGGTCTGCACTGAGAGGAAGCCCAACAACATCACAGGACACAATCCAGCTCAGTCCACCAGGAATGGGAATCCATTTCTCTCCTATGTCCTCTTCGAGTCCAGTCACCAACCAACCCTGGACACCTGTTCATGGCTGCAGCCCGACGAGCCCGTCGGCAGGATCTCAGCCTCCTGCCACGCCTCAGACGCCTCGCAGCCGGACAGATTTGGCATTCAGTATGTCTCTGAGTCCGTCCAGCAGCGTCAAGACCCACAGCTTCCCCCAGGGACAAGCCTTCATCAGGAAGGACACGGAGGGAAGGTGGAACTTCACCTGGGTGCCCAGACAAGGACCATAGGCCACTTAATGGTCTGAACTCAAATGGACCTCAGAGAAACTACAGGTCCCAGTCCAAACTGTTAGGGCTATAACTCTATGTTGAACTTGGTGCTGGCTTTTTAGATTTTGTACTGGGCCCCGAGGAAGTGATTATATAAGACTAGACATTCTGAGTACCAAAACAAAAGCCTTAAAAAAGTCCTCGGGAAACAGTTTAGGCCCATATGGACATCATCATCTTGGACTCAAAGACCTTGATATGATCAGGTTTGATGGCAATACTTGTCCCTTTGATAACTAACAACAAGGATCTCATTCAGATATGTTGCATTTTGTTATTAGAATACAAGAGTAATGGAAAATTATGGTGTCATGAGACTAGCCAGCTTGTTTTAGGATTTATATCTAGACTCAAACTGTGGACGTGATGGAGCAGTTTACATTTTAGGTACGTAGCTGATTAGAGATGACTTACAATGAGTGTAACACTGAAAATTTAACAGGACTGCCTAAAATGTTTTCTACATGTTGAGGTATTTATTTAGTCTGTGTAACTGCCACTTAATAATAATAATATCAGTGATGACTTTGCTGCCACTTTGTGCCCTTTTTATACAAACTTAACAAAATGTAGAAACAGGAAGTACGATCCAAAATGGTGCCACAAAGCGAGAACTGCCTCAAACAAAAACTCCACCTGCACAGACTTTAGCAGGTTGTTATCAGAATAAGGGAACTAGGAAGTAACTAGAGATTACATGTTTAAGTAAGTGCAAAAAATGAGATTACAAAAACATACAAACAAACAAATAAACTGCCACTGATTGGTTGGAGGACGTGATTTTATCTGAAAAGAGGTGAATGTTTCAAAGACGTCACTGCCGCTGTTTCACACCACCAGCTAATTAAAACAAAGAAGTACAGATGGTTTTTAAACACATTCATCCATTTAAATATGTAGCTCACCAACTAAAGACAAAGCACTTTTGAACACAAAGTAAAAACCTACTGAATTTGATAAAACTGACAGAACCACACCACATTCAACTTGCAAAACCATGTGAATGTATCAAATGGAACATTTCATATTATAAATGCACAGACATTGTGACATATGTGATATTAGGATATTTCACATGTAAAAACTACAGTTTAGAAATATAGGAACTACAGATCCCATGATTCCACTCAGACAAACTGAATAGTCAGTCCAGCAGCTGATTGTGTCAAACTGTCTGTAATGTTTTTATATGAATGTGTACAGAGTGTAATGAGAAAACTGTAACTGACTGCAAACTGTGGACTAACAGAGAAAAAAAATACTGATTCACAAACATGTCTGAGTCGTCTGTTTATTTTACAACCTGCTCCTGAAGACCAGTGCCATGCTGATAAGATAATGACTGTTAATCTACATTAAGAAAGCATGATCTAAGGCGAGAATCTATCATACCCATGTACAGAGGCTGTGTAGCACTTCCTTCCTTGATTCTTACAGCCCTCTATTCTTTAATTTATGGATTCTTAAAAAACTTGAAACATAAATAAAGTCGGTGACTGTGTCCGATGGATTTGAGTAACATTTTACCCTCACTGAGTGTGTGGGTTTGACTCACAAGATTTACCTATAGTTCAATAAGTTCTTCACATGTTGGGGATGGGTCTAATAAACAGTCAAAAGAAAAACCTTGTCCCCTAAAACTTACATTCAAGTACTCATTTGTAGGGAGAGATGTGACTGCTGACTGGATTATCCATCCATCACCTTATCTGTAAGGTCACCTTCACATTTATGGGCAATTTAGAGTCAGCAATTAACCTGCATGTCTTTGGACTGTGGGAGGAAACCGGAGATAACCCATGCAGGAACAGGGAGAACGTGCAAACGCCACAGAAAAAAGCCCCGGACGAACCAGGGTTCGAACCTGGAACCTTCTTGCTCACACCTGATTAAGACTCAGGTCAAGAGGTTTTGGTCAATAATGTTGGAACATCACATTTTGTTCTTCAGCTCAATCTTAACTCTTTGAATATTTAACAAAGACACAACCTTTTTCTAACTTTAAACCAAGATGTGTTCTGACTAAAATACAGAATGACTGCCAGAAGTTGGTGGACTTGAACTCGTCCAACACCTGATCTGGTTCCTCAGATTACGACCTCTGCTTATAGAGTGCATTTAAGGTTTTTAAAATTTTGATTCCAGTGACTTCCTGTAGAAAATCTGTTTTGTTTCAACATAACTGCTGTGTTTCCTGTCAGGTGTCAGATTCAGGTCTGACTCAGTAAACCAGGACTTGTTAAAGTTTCCTCTCTGCAGTTTGACAGCCGCCTCAGTCTTTAGCTCAGTTACCAGTTAAACCAGTCGGACCGTCCTCCTCCAGCTCCCTCTCCCTTCACGAACAAAAGGAGTCCGACGGCTCCCTGGAGACACACCCCCACCTCCCCCTCCACCCTGATCCGCCCCCCACAGTTAACGATGGCGAGCTTTCCTCCCCCTGGGGGGTTCCCAACACGGGGTCCCGGCCCTGCCCCGGGTCCCCAGAGAGCGAGCCGGGGCCGAGGGAAAGTTGTGAGCGAGCTGTGTCCGTGGCGGGCCGACCGAGTGGTCTATCTCTAATGACAAGGTAAGACCGGCTGCAGATGTCCGACAGATTGGAGGCTCTTTCAGGGCAGGGAGGTCCCGGAGTCTGGCAGGAATGTGAAAGGAGGCCCGCTCCGGATCACAGGCTCTGTTGTTGTCGGTCGGTGAGTGTCGGCCAGGGAAAGGGGTCATTAAAGAGGCCGGCCGGCTGAAACTCAATCCGCCTCGGCTGATTGGGGGAACAGCCTCACCGCCACGTTCTCGCAGAGCCCCGACAGCTTGGCTCACCTCAAAACACACCGGCTAATGAGTCGACACATCGCACACAGATGAGCTGAGTTTCAACTTGTTGCAGCTTTTCCTCGACAGTTTCCTGGAGGAAGGGAAGCTCAGGTTTCAGGATCAAAGAAGTCCTCCTCTGCTGTGTGTCAGAGCTGGGAATAGACACAAATATCTCCTCAAACTAAACAAGAACTAAATCTGATGAAACCTCAGAGCTTCTCCACGAGTTTCAGAAAGTTTTGTAAAATCTGGAAGGCGAAAATTAAAGTAAAATATTTTAACACAAGTTGTAAAAATGGGAGGATGTCTTTCATCTCTGGCTAACAAACCTTTACCTGCCATCCACGTTACCCATGAACACCTCTAAATCAATACCAAGTACCAAGTGATCCCATTTCATGCTTTGGTAAAAGAGGAACACCAGTTTTTATTAAATTTACTGTTCCTTTTATGTTAATTACTTGTGGGACATTGGTCCAAAAGTTAGGACCCAGTCTAACGCAGACCTGTGAAGACGGATCACACCAACTCATCCAGGTCTGTCTGTCCAGTGAGGAGTGGTGGGAGGCAGGCGGGGCCAGCAGCTGTCCGTCAGGTGTAGGTGTAACATTAACAGCACGGACTCAGACCACAACACACTCCCAGAGAGCACATTAACCTGACATTAAGTCTTAATGAGCCGCCACACCCTCACCATCCTCAACCCTGCCTCCATGATGTCGCCCCCGTCTGCCAGAAACCTATCCCACAAACCCCTGCAACACATGGCTACGGCGGCAAAAACAACTTCTGAGCTGGTGAGAGTTGGGAATTACTGGTGATATTTTTATCTTACGATAAACTAAGCAGAAAACAGAGATTCAGATCTTGTTTTTCATTTTATTTAAAAAACGTGACCTTTGAAAGAGTTATTGATATTTTCTCTGGACCTTCCTCTAAAAAAATATCTAATATCTGAAAACTATGAATGAAACGTGGAAATTAATCAAAAAGTTACTGTAACTGTCATTATGACTCCAAACAATCTAATTTATCATATAATATGAAGCCAACCAAAACTACAACAATCAGATCAGTTTGCTGTGTCTGTGCAAAGTAGATCAACAGCAACTGAAAAAACTGCAAAGTGTAATGAATTGGTTTATTTAACACCAGTTTTATTTGATATTTTATGTCAGACAGACTGGAGAGTTGTATTTTGTCAGTGTAAAATTTGTCCAGAAGGGGGCGATGTGTTAAGTTGCGATAAAATGCCTCTTGAATTAATTAAAGGAAATGAGACAGCCGGGAAAAAACAGGTCTCAACGTTCAGTCAGAGAAGAAACTAAAGTGCTGCCTGTCCTGCTCCTGAGGCTGGACGATAAAACTAACAATCATCATGAACATCGTGAATAACTTTTCCTCAACAGAAATATACGACATGGTCGATACAAGGTCAATGAAAACTAGAGCGGCAGTATTACCAAAGACGACGCCCCAGTGGACACGTGAGGATATTAACGATTATCCCGATGATGGAAATTCATTACGATCAACTTACTGTGAGTGTTTTTATCGCGATGGGCGATTAAATCGTACATCGTCTAATCCCTAATTTAAACTAAAATGAACCAAGCAAAAAGGAACCTTTAACAGAAACAGTGATTTGATTTAAATCATGATATTTATCGATGCCATAATATCGTTTCCATATTGTCCAGCCCTGCCTGTTCCACACATTCGCTCATTATATTATCAGGTATAATTTAATTATAACTACCTGACAAAGAAAATGTCTTTCAGTTATGGCTGCTCTCAGCCTCCATACATTACTCTGAGTGTGTGTGTGTACAGGCTTTATTGATTAGTCTGTAACAGTAATTAGCTGATTAATGAGGGAACAATGAGGGAGGCTTCACAGTCAGGAACGCAGCAGACACAAATATGCATACATTTACACAGAGTTACAGAATGACTGAATGTCCACCGTGTTTCTCACTAATTGGTTTTGGGTAATACGTCATGTATAAGTGTATGGATGCTGCTGACCTCTGACCTCTGGATGGAGTGATCAGTGAGGGAGAAAATCTGCAGCAGAGACGAGGACAGAGAAAGAGACGAGTTAATGAGCATTTAGAGGACGAGGAGGAAGTGAAGGCCTGAGTGATCACACCGTGTACACTGGGATTATTTTATCATTCTTCAGTGGTCAGTTCGTTAGCTGTTCGTTAGCTGTTCGTTGGATCAGGACAGAAATTAAAGGGGTGTTCATTCTATAACAAATAAAAAAAGAAAAAGTACTTTTACTACTACTACAAACAAGTATCAGTACTTCACTGTATTTTGTTTCCAACATGGACTTGGTTCTGTTCTGGTTCCAGGACCTAAACTTGAACTGTTCAGAGCATTTAGACCAAAAATAAACTGGTTCTGAACCTGAAGTCGTTTCTCTACTGGAACCGAAACACGTCGGGTTTACAGGTGTGAGCTGTGACATCATCAGTGGGCGTGTCCCATTCTCCAGGTGGGACAGTCAGACAGATAACAGCTGATCACACAGGTTCTGATCTGGACTGGAGGAGACCTGGACTGGGTCTCTGAACAGAACCAGAGAGACTCTGGTGTTAGTTATTTACTGTAATAAAGAGAAGACACTAGGAAGTAAAATTGGGTTGCGAGGTGTGGTTGGTATGTGGCGTTCACTGCCCCACCAAAAAAACCCTCTAATATTTAACACTGTAATATTTCACTGGAGATTCTCGGTGAGGTTCAGGTTCAGGTTCAGGTTTCATCCTGGCTCAGATTATAAGACAAACCATCACAGACCTGAGGTTTGTACAGAGGAATCTGTCTCCTCTCAGTTTAATGGTTAATGAGTCTTTATGGTGTTTTCTGTGATGATGAGTAACTACATACCTACATGCTAACTGCTGCAGCCGCCTGATCAACAATTAACCCAATGAGAGGACACACACACACACACACACACACTCATCATTTCTCCTCCTCGACTCGTTTCTCTTCACCTGTCCAGATTCAGTGTGAAGCTGCAGATGTTGAGTTGAAGCAGAGCGTCCACCTCACATCCAACCCAACTTTATTTATAAAACCCACAGAGACAAAGACCAGATAAATACATCTGTAAATATCAGGTTGATGTGGTGCTCGTGGTGTTGACCTGACCTCCAAACTCCCCACGACCCAAAGAGAGGTGGAGGGAAAAATCGATTCTTAGTCGCGATGTGAACGATTCGGAATCAAATAAAAAAAAAAAAATCTGTTTTCTGAATGTTAGACTGTAACATAAAGCTGATAGGATCATTTTGGAATAAGGAAGATGAGGAATCAGTTACAGGCTTCATCGTGCGTTAAATAATACAATCGCCCAAAGAACGACAGCACAGGATTCCCGTAAGCTAGCACAGTTAGCTTAGCTCGCTATCTTCACCTTGCAACCCACAGACCCTGTGTCCATGAGGGCGACCACCACAGTATTATTCAGCTCTCACAGACTTTGGGAGGCCATGTTTTTTACCCAGAAGCCTCCGGGGTCACAGCTCCTACTGTGTGTTGTGTTAATGGAAACACTCAAAGAGCTAAAATCAGACGATGATAAAACGATGAAACGCTCCGAGCTCAGAGGAGCGCTGAGTGGCGGGCGATTTTTTTTCTCTTCGGTGGATCAAATAACGGCGGTCGCGTGTTCTAAGCGTGTGTGGAATGTAAGTCGATCAATGGAGACGACCTTTGGCACTGCTACACACACACACACACTAACACACACACACTAACACAATACCTCCACACTGCGCTGGCACGACGCCATAAACACACTCAGCTATGTACAAACACACACCTCTCACATAATGTGCTGCTGGCTCAGAGCCTCAGTCCACATTTCACTGGGATAACAATGGCCGGACACACACACACACACTAACACACACACACACAGGTATGCTTTAACTAACAGTTATAATTAATAACCAGTTGGACCAGTCCTCACAGAGAACAGCAGACTGGATTACACACAAACATCTGAGCTGTTAAATCTGATATCAGCTCTGAGATTCCAGAACCCCCCAACACACACACACACACACACACACACACACACACACACACACACACACACACACACACACACACACTCTGTCTAAATCTGTGTTTACTCAGGTTAAATCTGACAGAGGAAACTCCTCTGAACTAAACTTTTAATCGATGAGTCTGACTCTGGCAGAGATCCTGATGATGGATGGACTCTGAGACACGGAGGACGAGCTGCAGCTCACATTAATAAACGCTGATGAGTGTGTTTCTCTTTAAAAGCCAGCTCTGTTTTATTAGAGCGAGCACAGTAAAGACGGACAGATGGAGGAGGAGGTAAAGGTCAGACTGACGATGATGTTCAACAAGCTAATGTAAATCCAAATACTGTCTGTGTTAATGCAGCCTGATGAGTTTCAATCACTAATCAAAGATCTGGCTGCTCAGAGGAGAGAAAACCAATCAGTCTGTTTGATTATTTGTTCTTTTCAGAGCAGAGTTTAGAAGGACTCCTCCTTCAACTGTTCAGTTCTCTCTGTAAACGATCTTCTCGACACTTCCTGTTAGAGCTGTCGATTAAGACGATAAGCTCAGCGCATTTTATTCTAACAGCCAATCAGACAGCAGCATTAATGTGACAACAGCCAGTCAGACAGCAGCTTTACACCCACGTCCTGACCGACCAGAGGTCAAGAAACAGAGAGGAAGTGAAGAACTCATTTATCCTCCGGAACAGGAAACTGTTCACAACAAAGGTCACAGCTCGTCGATTATATGGAAGTGGTTTGGTTTCCAGATGAAGACGATCTGAAAAACATGACGGCACCAACAAGGAAGGAAACACAACAACTCTTTATCAGCTGAAAAGGTTTCATCCCAACGACCAGGGAGGATGAAGACGCTGTTTGTCCATCTACACCGAGTCCTAACAGGGCTAACAGCTAACAGAGCTGAACCAAAGCTAACATCTATCCTGTTTCCTTTTATGTCCGTTGACCCAAATGAAAACTGATCAAAAAGAAGCGTCGATATAACAAACACAGTTTCCTTCCTCTCAGTTAAAGACACGATGAGGCTCAGCAGAGAACGATGAGTTCAGGAAACTGATGAAAAGTTCTGGACTGTAGCTACGAACCCCTGCTGACTGACCTGCTCCTCTACATAGAAGGTCCTATCAGAGAAACCTGTGATCAGAGTCACAGGTTTCAGTTCATTTACACATTAATTTAACGTTTAGTTAAAGCAGATTAAACACGTTTACTCTACAAATGAATCCTGCTGAGAGTCTGTTATTAGAGACTCACGTCCTAATGAGAGACACTGAGACATTATCAGAACAACTGACTGTTTCTGCTCTGCACGGAAACAACCTCACGACTCAGATCAACCTGCCTGAGGACGAGAAATAAAACCAGTGAAACCACCACACACACACACACACACACACACACACACACAGATTCAATAAGCTCTTATTGATCTTTTGTTGTTGCACACACACACTTTAAGTGCTTTAATCAACTCTGCCATTTTCCTATTGATCCAGCACACACACACACACACACACACAACACACAACACACACACACACACACAGGAAATGTGAATAGAAATGATGGATGATGCTCTGAATAATTACAGTTTATATTTGCAGCTCTGCTGTTTTTTCGGTTTTTGTTGCATGTTTTTAATGTGCACATTAGACTCCTGTATATCACAGTAGAGTTTCATGCTCTACTGTTTCTGATGCACTGATCAGTGTGATGGTGCGTTCACTGTCCACAGAGGTGGAGTTATTCAGGAGTGTGGTCAGTGAGGATTAGTGTCAGATTCCAGAGGAAACACTCTGGTTTCAGTCACAGAGACAAAGACTGAGATTAACAACTTCACTCACACACACACACACACACACACACACACACACACACACACACACACACTCAGAGCTCCTCCTCCTCCTCTTCATATTGAACAGACGAATCAAACATCACATGAAATAAAGCAGAGAATATAAACCTCATAAACCTGGACTCACCTGTGCTACACTGACATTTCATGCAATGTATTCTGGGAGACTGAGGCCACACAGTGACATTAACAAAGACTCATTGTGGGAGCCCCATGTACCACAGTCAGTTATTAATATTTCCTGTTGGAGGTCGGACGACTACAAAGAGTCAAACAGACATTAAATGATCAGAAAAGGAAACTAGAGTCACCGTCTCCTTTTCTAACGTTTCTAATCGATTTTGAACTGGAACCTGTTTTATTCAGAGTTTTATGGTTTGAATGATCAGGTCTGAGGATCAGGAGGATCCAGCTCCTGAACCAGCGACACTGAAGGAACCTGAACCTCCAGACTAAACTGAATCAGACTGACCTCTGTCACCTGCTGCACTAAACTCTGCTCATGTAGGAGGAGGAGCTTCATCTGATCTGTGCTCACGTCTCTACATCAACACAGACCTGAACTAAACACTCTGATGGTCTGAGCTTCCCCAGTCCTCCTCAGTCCTCCTCAGTCCTCAGACCTGGTGGTTTAACTGCCTGTCAGCTGATCTAATCTCCCTCCATGAAACCAAACCATCAGCTTTCACACAAAGCTGTACTTTTCAGGAATTAGCAGCAGGATTAAAGTAGAAGAGGAAACCGGCGTGACGCCCCGTCGACGCCTACAGATTCAGAAACATTACAACAGGTTTTAAATGGACCCGGCTCAGTTCCATCATCATGTAAAGGTCTGAGTGAAGCTCAGGAAGTGACTGTGTTAAAGCAGCAGAGGAGGTCGTCATCATTAACTTTAATCTGTTCTTTAATCTGCTCTGATTGTACGGCGTACATCTCACTGGACATACTGTTTGTGCAAATGATAAATCAATAAAATCAGTATGAAAGAGAAGAATCAGAAAATTAGAACAAAGATCAGTTATTGATCAGTTATTGATCACTCTCTGTATAAAACCAAACTTCATTTAAGGTGAGAAATCAATGAGTTATTCCAAATAAAGGCAAGTATCCTGACCTCTGACCTCTGACCTCAGGACAGAACAACATGTCCTCAAACTCAACACTTAACATTTAATCTGGTCCCCACAAAGACAGACACACACTGAGGGTGGATGGTCAAACACTGACACCTGCTGACTCGACTCCTCCATGTTTCTGTTCCTTCCTCACACCTGGAGTCACCTGACTTCACCAGGATTTCAAAATAAAACTCAGGAAGTGTCACTGCAGAAAGTTCCAAAATAAAACACTGACCTCGTCTTTGTCCTCAGCTTCACGGTTTAAAATGAAGTGTACTCACATCAGCCGACGAGTCTCAGGACAGACGACAGGTCAGACCTGAGGACGGACCAGAGTTTCATCTCATTTCATTTCTCCTGATGAAGGACACGTTTAAAGGTTAAAGTGACAGAACTGAGAGAAACTTTCTTTTTGAAATACAAATCTTTATTTATCAAATCTCAGTAACAGACTCCGAGCAGAGCAGACACCATGCAGCTGTTTTTAATCCACAAATCATTTTCATGTGAGATTCTGGAGGAGTTTTCAGAGGCTTTAAATGTAAAATGTCTCAGAAACAAATCACACATTCATCCGCTTGCACCTGTCCGTCAGCTCAGGGACCTCACCTGGAGAAGGTGTGTGACCACAGGTTTCCCGTTAATCCACATTCAGACGCGTTTGTTTACTTCTCTGAGAAACGACGCGGAGACACGTTTACTTCCGGTCGCTGTTGATCCGCCATCTGATTGACCTCTGACCCGCGGGTTAGAGAGGAGGGGGGCGGGGCAAGGTGAGGTGTGGGCGGGGTCACCTCACCGTCACCGGTAAACTGCTGCTGCTTCAGGTGTCAGTCAATCAGCAGCATGAGGAGGTGATGGAGATGATTTCTGATCGGATTAAAACCAAACAGAATAAAATCTTAAACCTTCTCAGAAACTGAACCGCGTTCTCTCTGCGCATGCCCCGCGTCCTGACGCAAACGCGTGGTGACGCATCAAAACGTTGCCTGATTAAGAGCGTCACAGGAACAGCGCTGATCAAACACGTGTCAAGACGAGTGCGCGACGTAATGACGTCACACAGCTCTTCCGGTTAAATATGTCGGCGCATGTAAACATCAGACGTCACGTCCCTGTAAACAGCTGAGCTCCGAAAATCTTTATAAACAAAAAATGACATTAAACTAAGAACAGTGTCTCTGTGCCTCCACCTGCTCTCCTCTACTCTCCAGGTGAAGCCCAGTTCACCTGTTACATCCAGCATCAGGTGACGTCACACAGTCAGGTGTAACGGAGGTGACAGTGAGCGGACACCTCAATAAGAAGCTTCTCAGTAAACTGTCAGCCATGAGGATGATAATATTTAGATTTTATTCTCATACTGAATCTGCAGATGAATTTAAATGAAGCATCAGGATGATTCCTGGTCAGATTAACACAGAGAACAGATTAAATTAAATTCAGCCTCAGGAATCAGGTTTATAAAATAAGGCATTTTCCAGTTCAGTTCATAGGTTGTAAATTATGTTGACATCTTCGTCTTTGCTCAGAGTTCATGCTGTTTTCACTGAGCTGATTTAATCTCAGCTGCCGACAAACGCAATGTGAATGTGTTCATGTTCCTGCAGCGCCATCCTCAGGACAAACTTAACATTTGACATTTTCAACCTCAGTACACGTTTTTCCACCTCTCTGATGTGACTTGAATGCAGCATAATGTAGTTTGTTGATCAGTCTTGGAGGCTGGTCCTTCCTCCTCATTTCTCCTCTGAAGTCCAGGAGCCAATCATCTGCTGTGGTTGCTGGTGTTTCCCGCCCTCGTCCTGCTCACAGGTGGAGGGGGTGGAGTCCGGGCCCGGCTCTGAAGTCACGGCAGGTGTGGGGGCAGGGTCAGGAGTGGAGTCTGGGACCGCTGCGGGGTCTGTTTCTGGGACAGGGTCTGATCGAATCTCAGTCCTGTCTGGTGTCACCTGCTGCATCTCCGTCTCCACTGTAAGCTCCACCCCTCTGTCCTCCACCTGGCCAACGAACCTGGCGCACTCCGAGCAGGTCCGGCTGTGCTGTGACCCCTCCTCCCTGCACGTCACCCCCCTCCTCACCCTGCCCCTCCCTCTGCGCAGGGCCTGTCTGTCTCTGCAGATCTGATTGGCCGAGGCACGTCTGCTCCTGCGGCTCTGATTGGTTCCCTCCCCCTGGTTCTGGCTGTGGTTCTGGGTCCGTTGAGCTCTCTGCAGGGCCAGTGCTGCCAGGTCCGAGTGAGACGACGTGCTGTCGATCAACCTCCTGCCCATAGAGAGCGGCCGGACCGGCAGCGCCATCCTGAGCCGCAGCCAGAACCGCGACCGCCGCGGTTCAGACCGACTCCTTCTCCATGTCACGGTGCTGACGGCGACCTGACGGAGCTGGGCCACCTCCACGCAGGGCAGCTTACTGACCGAGCGGTAAACCACGGCCACGATGGACGCCTGGTGGCCGTGTTGGAGGTACAGACCCAGACGACACTCCAGGAGGCTGAAGCTTTTCTCTTTAAGGAAGTCGGGGCTGAGGACGAACAGGAGGCGGCGGCTCCGCTGCATCGACTGCAGGACGGCTTCTGATAGGTCTGACAGAGGACACACAGGAAGAGTCAGACACAACCACTCATACAACACCTTTAAACCAGGAGGACAGTTCAGAGATTCAAACTTAATCTGGGATTATAGACCACATCACCAGGTCCAGTGATGGCAGATTCAAGTTCTTTCAATTCTTTGTTCCAGGCTGAAATATCTCAACAGGTTTTAGACTGACTCCCACTCAGACATTCAGTGTCCTCAGAGGGTGAACCTAAAGACTTTCCATAGAACTGTTTCAGCTGGGAAAGCTTACATGTGCAAAACCAACCACCAAGTCCTTCAAGACTTTTCTGTCATAACCCAAAACGAACTGTCTGAAGACCCAATATGAAACTAACTTAAAAGGGACGATAAACTACTTGTTTCATGATTCTCAAACTGGGGATCCCGGGCCCCCTGGGGTCTGCAAGCCATAGCTTGAGAGTCTGTGAAATCTAGCATATCATTAAAACACATACGGGGACCAATAAAACAAACACAGTGAGCCAACAAAAGTACCTGTTTCTGTCGTCATCCTGTCAACAATACACAAAGACAGAAAAACTTCATTACAGTATGTCAGCACTCAAGTGTTTTAGTTTTGCAAAGACAAAAGACGTCAGTGATGAGGACTGAGTGGTCAGGTACGTAGATGTATCTCTGATTAACTTCCCCAGCTCTGATGAAGAACACCGCACAGTTGTCAACAGGAAACATCAGGGACTGTCCCCTGGACGATACAGTCCTTAACAGGGCCGGTGATCACAAGGTCTTTCATCTAACGCCACTAACATGAAATAGTTATGGTGCTAAATGTGTGATTTAATGTGTAGCTTGGCTGTAAATGGTTAGCCTTCTAGATTTCTTTTTACAAAAACATTCAGTAGGATGTGATTGAAAACTTCAAAGACCCAGTAAGTGGACCTTGAGTTACCACTAACATGGTCATACTGAGGTGAACTGTATTACAAATGAATTTCAAAATGAAAATTGGATGTGGACATGAAAGTTAGCGAGTTTCAGACTTGTAGAAACAAGCTGTGATTTCATGTTAAACTTCTAAAGAGAAAATAAAAGTGTACAAACTATATTCTCAGTATATTGACTGTGATCCTAACTACATGTGTCGGAGTATTTGTGCAAATGGAAGACATGAAATGGGAATGAATGATGATAATGACACAAATCATTAGAGGAAATAAATCATTTATTAAAACAAACAAAGAGACAAAACAGATGCAAAACTGTAAACTGCATCCCAAAGTGCAGGATGCATTCTCCCATTAAGATACGGTTTTAAAAAGTGTTGAAGATAAACAGCATATTCCATATTTTCAAAGATATACCTTGATTACTGTTGATCTATTGTTGATGTGTTGAATGTATAAAAGTGAAAACAGTGCCAAAAAACAAAGAAAGTGCAAAGCAACATTTTAAAGTAATGATCAGAAAAGTTATACATTTTCCTCTTACTAGTATTTGAGAGTTGCAGTGGCTCCGTCCTCCATCAGTCTGTGATTCCTCTGTAACATTTTAAAGTCTGTTATTGTAAATCTCCCTCTACGCAGATGACACCCAACTTTATTTCTGTGTTAGCTTCCAGAGGAAAAAAATAAAATCTAACTAAAGTTCAGCAGCCACCACAGCTGATTGTTTAAGTGTATTATGATGCAGTTCCTCCAATGGCCACTAGATGGTGCTCTGAGAAAAGTCTGACTGTATTCTCCCTACAAGAAGTTACGAGTTTCAACATTTTAATTAATTTAATTTTGGAACATTTTGACAAATGATTCCTTTAAGACTCTCTTTAAAAGTCAAAACAAATTTAGCTAAACAGGAGACATTTAACTGCTTCTCCAGAGTGAAATATTTGACCACTATTGGAGGAATTGGGATGAAATTTGGGTCAGACATTTGTGTTCTCCTGAGGATGGATCCTCCACTGACTTTTCCTTTAGTGCCACCAACAGGTCAAAACATCCTATTATCAAACTCTTTTATCAAAAGATGTATGGACACAACCCAGATTCTATGCTGCTGATAGCTTGAGGCTGTGAAGCTGAGTCTGAGATCAGTTATATAAATTATTATACATCTGTTTGTTTTGGCTGACTGGTGTCTTTGCCTCTCGGCTGCTGTGGTTGGTTGTTTCCACCTTCTCTGCACAAAAACCTCGAGGTAAACCCAAAACTCCAGACTTCACAACAAACACACACAGTACCAGTTTAGCCAATTCATGAAAACACTGCAGTCAGGAACATAAAGCTCTGTAATCAGACACATGACATGGTGATGAAAGGATAGTGTGCAGATGATTTATGACCATGATCCTGATAATGAGAGGACGACGAGTAAATAGCATTCATCTGAGAAGCACCATGAGTTTTCTACTGTTTAATTTGTGCCTTTGCTCTCTGGAGCTGCTGACGGGTTAGCTTAGGTTTTATTCCCACTCTGTGTTTATTTTCATTGTCTTCATCCGTGCTGGACTGGATTCTTATGAAATGTCCTGACCTTATTCCTGCTTTCCAAACAATGACGATTCATGACCCATAACTTAGCTACTGGTAAAGTTAAATCAAGATGTTTGCTGTCATATTAGCTAATGAGATAATGTTTTCAGCTGCTGCAGCTATAACTGCTAGTAACCTCAGCTAAAGTTAGCTTGCTTGCTAACAACAGGTTTGAGGCGGAACAGCAGCTGTATACTAAAGTTAAAATTAATTCCTGTATAATTTCATACAAACATTCATTGTTCCTGGAGGATGAATCTTTTGTCCTCTGATCTCTATCTGGCGCCATCATTAGGTCAAAATGTAAATTTGTTACACAAAACAAACAACATTCCCATCAGCCTCGGCTGTACGTAGTGTTCATTGCCAATTAACAAATATTAGCATGCTACATGCTAAACAAAGATTGTGAATATTAAACCTGCTAAACATCAATATGCTAGCATTAGCACTGGGAGCTTGTTAGCATGCTGATGCTGGGCTTGTGTGCTTGGCTGTATACTTTGTAAAAGTATTTTGTAGAAAATGTATTTGTAGAAAATTCTGAGGGCACTGAAGTAAGTGAAGAAAACCAGGACCTGTCTGTAGATATATAGCGACAGAAGAACTCTGTTAACATGTCTGTACAGTTCTATGGAGACAGCAGACACATGTTTCAGGGTGTAGCTGCTCTGAATGAAATGTCCGCCGTGCTAACCTCCGTCACAGCTACGCTGCAGAGTTGAGGACTCTCTGAGGGTCTTTGATGGTGTTGGTGATGAGTCCTGTCTGGGAGTTTGTGCTGTTCTGACTCTGCAGCCTCATCAGAGGCACCCCCTTACTGCTCTCCTCCTCCTCCTCCTCCTCCCTGCTGCTAACCCTCCTCACAGGTAACTCCACCCTCAGCCTCTTCCAGAACCGGGACGTCAGCTCTTTAGACTTGTCCCCCTGCCATCGAACCAGAGCCAGAGCCACCCGGGCTCTCCTCAGCTCCCTGACCCAGCCTTTCCTCTGGACCGGTTTGTACTGGACCAGGATCACCCGCAGGTGTCCGTCCAGCGCCATGTTGTCGATGCCGGCCTTCAGCTCCAGCAACGCCTGGGAGCCCTGAGAGGCGTAGCCGGGGCTAACGACCACCAAGAGGCGCCGACTACGAGCCACAAAACTCAGAGTCTCATCAGTGATGGCTGCAGGGAGAGAGGACGGTTAATGATGGATGGACTGTGTTCCTGTCTGTGTCTTTTCTTGGTTTACCTGCCTTTTTAGTAAAGGAAGTAGCAGAGGATCCATGTACATAACAGAAAAAAATCATAAAACATCTCGTTTTTTGTTTCCAGTTTCTGATTCCAATACGAAAAACAGGAAAAGGCTTGTCATCATCAAAACAAAGATTAACTGGCTGTGATGTACACAGACTGTAGTAGTAGATAAAGCAATAGCAGTAGTAGCAGTAGTAGCAGTAGCAGCAGTAGTAGCAGTAGTAGTAGTAGTAGCAGTAGCAGCAGTAGTAGCAGCAGTAGCAGTAGCAGCAGTAGCAGTAGTAGCAGTAGTAGCAGTAGTAGCAGTAGCAGCAGTAGCAGCAGTAGTAGTAGCAGTAGCAGCAGTAGTAGTAGTAGTAGTAGCAGTAGTAGTAGCAGTAGTAGCAGTAGCAGCAGTAGCAGCAGTAGTAGTAGTAGTAGTAGTAGCAGTAGCAGCAGTAGTAGTAGTAGTAGTAGTAGCAGTAGTAGTAGCAGTAGTAGCAGTAGTAGCAGTAGCAGCAGTAGTAGTAGTAGTAGCAGTAGCAGTAGTAGTAGTAGTAGTAGCAGTAGCAGTAGTAGTAGCAGCAGTAGTAGCAGTAGCAGTAGCAGCAGTAGTAGTACAGCTGGAGTTAGTACATTAGCAGGAGTCAGAGCTGATGTAATGTGGATCTATGATCAGCAGATTCTTTATCTTTATTCAAACGTCGTCTTCAGTGGAAATCGACGTCGTTCTTCTCGTCAGTGAAAAGAGGAAGTTTTTGGGGAAATGGAAAGTTTTTCTGAAACATCTCATCACCAAACTCCCTGTCATTCTCTGTTTGTTGTCCTGTTGTGTTTTCACCTGTGGAATACTTTGTTCTGTTTGTAGTACTAACAGTAGGAGTGACAACTATAGTACTGGAAGGAGCAAGAATAGTAGTAGTACTAGTACTAGTAGGTTAAGAAGGAAGTAAAGGACAGCAGTAGTAGTAGAGTAATAGAAGTATTAGTATTAGCAGCAGTAAAGTACTACTAGCAGTAATACTATATGTAGTAAACCTAGTAGCAGCAGCAGTATGAAATATTACAGAAGAGGTAAACTGTATTCTACCCAGTAGGTATCTACTGCAGTACTATACTGCAGTATTGGTGTGTGTACTACATCAGTGTGTGTTCAAACAGTGTACTGTAGCATGAGTGTGTGTACTGCAGTATTTCAGTGTGCACTGGACAATGAGAACGTGTGTGTGCTGTAGTATCAGTACTGCAGTACTGCAGTAGTGTGAGTACTCACTCCCTCCTGGCAGACTGTCTCTGTCAAAGATACACACTGAGTATCCGAGCTCGTTCTCCAGGACGCTGCGAAGAGTCGACAGAACAAACTGCTCCTCCTCACTGTTCCTCGCATACGAGATGTACACGTCATACTCCTTATCATCTACACACACACACACACACACACACACACACACACACACACACGATCAGTCGATTACATTGGAAACTGATGAGTAACTTCCTGCTCGTTATCTGCTCCTCGCTGTGACCTCGTGTTCATCTGATGATGGAGGTTAAAGCAGGAAACAGTTTCTCCTCTGATCTGTAAACACTCACATGTTCAGGTTAACCTACAGCAGGGACTGACACCTGGTGGTGCGTTCAGGGACAGTGTGAGAGAAACACAAACATGAACACAGAGAGAAAACCAAAACGAGTTCTTATCGATACAGAGCAGTTTGAACACGTACTCATAAAAACTTCCTGCACACATGAGATTATCATCAGTGTTTTACAAGATGTTAACGACATAAACTTTAAACTCAGATAATGTGCGTTTGGGTTTTTTGTCCAACTGGATCTCAGTTCTCAGATGTCGACATGTCCCTGAAAGCACCAACATCAAGCTGCATTACCTTTGACAAAACATAAAAATGTTACAACCAAATGTAATTTTCCTGGCAGAGCAGCAGAGGAGGAGACGTGCTGGAGTTAGACTCAAACATCGTTTAATCTGGCAGCAGCTGAAGAAATGACACGTTCACTGATCCAGAGTTTAATAAAGTAAATGCTCCGGCTGCAGCCAGACACAGAAGATCATCATAAAACACCAAACTGTTTACTATCAGGATGTAAAACGAGAAGTGGTGCAGATATTTCACCTGTGATCCACAGAGGTCTCAATTACACAAAGAGCTGCAGGTTAATCAGACTGCTCAGAGTTTACAGTGATGATTAAACACCTGGGGGGAGGGGCTTCAGGTGTCACCTGTGACTCACCTGTGTACCGCTCGTCAGTGCCGAACCAGGAGCGGTAGAGCAGCAGCAGCTCCAACCAGAAGACGTGATAGACGACGAAGAGGAGCAGCATCAGGACCAGGGTCACACCCAGACCACAACCCAGCTCCACCGACGGCAGCGACACTGACAACACACAAACACAACAACTGCTCAGTTAAAGTGGATTTAAAGGAGCAGTCTGACATTTTTTACTGATGGATGTTGCATCATAATAAAAAACAATTAAAACAGATTGAATGTAAATTCAGTTGAATTTCTCACCGAATATATTTGATCTGTGCTGTTAGAGTTTAACCAGTAAAAATACATCTACATCTGTTTATACAGCAGCTAGCTGCTAAATCAGAGATGCTAACTGTAAGCTAGCTAACATCATTCCACTGACAGTTTAGGCTAGCTAACGTGGTGCTAGCTCAGCTGTGACGATGTTTCTTTTGGACTTTTTTTAATGGAACCTGATCACATTTTATGGTTAACGCTTGTTTTTCTGTGAATTTTGAGTTGGAAACTTTCCATGGGAATTAACAGGAATAAACTGGAAATTAGCTAAACTTCAGGTTAGCCTGTAACAGGAAACTGAATGTAGTTTTAAAACAACATGTTGCATCATAATGTTTGTTAAAACAACAGATTGGATGTAAATTCTGAATTTATCCCCATATTAATATATTTGATCTGTGTTATTAAAGTTTAACCAGTAAAAATACACTGACATCTGTTTATACAGAAGCTAGCTGCTAAATCAGAGATGCTAACTGTGAGCTAGCTAACACCATTCCACTGACACTTTAAGAGGCTAGCTAACGCGGTGCTAGGTCAACTTCAGTATTTCCAACTTAGCTAACTTTTTTGTCAAAAGCGACTAGCGACAAATCCATTGATTTCTGGTGTTCAGTTGACTCTGATCACGTATCGTTCTACAGTTACTGTCCTCGACGGGCAGCGGGTGCTGCCGTGAGCCCCTCCCCTGCCCCTCAGCACTCACAGGAGGTCAGTGTCACAGCGTCCCGGCTGCGGTCAGAGAGGACAGACGCACTGCTCCGTGTCCACACTGCAAATGAAACACGCGTGCGCGAAGCTGCCGCGCCCTGGCTCACAGAGCCGGATGTAAACGTCTCCTCTAGCTAGCTAGATGGTTAGCATGATGCTAGCTCGTCTAGAGTGTACGCTCACAAACACAGAAAGGAGTGGGAATCAAACCCCGAGTTCAAAGGCTGGTTGAAGCAGTTTATTGGAGACGATACATGAGCATACTGTCTGTACTGTAAAGGCTGATTCCTATGCCAAACTGTGAAATATAAAAAAGCCAAAGCTGTTATAAGCTGTAGCATTAGCTGCTGTAGCATTAGCTGCTGTAGCGTTAGCTGCTGTAGCATTAGCTGCTGTAGCGTTAGCTGTAAAGCTGCTTTCTCACACTCCACTGCTGCTACTCACTTCACAACACACAGGACAAAGAGCACGGAAATGATTTCTAAAAGAGTTGTGATAACACCAAACACACAAGGGAGGAGATGACAGATCTGTGGTGGCTTGTGTCTGACTTCCTTGGAGTCTGGGGGAGGAGCAGTGGGGGGAGAGCAGGTCGATCCTCCAGCTCGGTTAGCCTGGTAAAGCGTGTACCTCGCGGCCGAGGAGAAGAGAACTAAAGCACATGGCGTGGCATCCAGCTCAGTAAAAAGCAGAAGTGGAGCATGTTTTGCAGCTTTTTGGCTTCTTTACTCGTTAGCGTCGGCTCCGTCAGTGGCTGACCCCGCCACAGGAAGCCAAGACCAAAATGAAGAGGACTTAGTGTTTCTGTGAGCGAGCAGTGTGTGTGAGTGGAGGGTCTGAAAACAAACAAACAGTGAACCTGAATTAGACCCAGACCAGGTCCCATCACACTGGTTCTTTCTGTGTCTCTTTGGTCCTTTTAGATCGTTAACATCAAGTTAAAACCGTCTCCACAAACAAACGATGACGTCACTTTGCGACAGCCAATAGCAGCCTTCCTCACTGAGGTGTCACAGGGAACCTTTTATTTCTATTTTATTTTCTTTTATTCGACCTTCATGTTTGTTTAAATGTGTTAGTTAAACGTGTTTCTATTTAGAAGAAGTGAGTGGCCTCGGAGCTCGGATTAAACAGGTCAAACAGCAGCTGTGATGGGACCAGGTTTCCGGACTCACCCTCCTCCTGCAGCTGGGCTCTGCGGGTGGCGTTGCCCTGGTCGTTCCTCACGGAGCAGTTATACTCCCTGTTCAGGTCCTCAGACTGGAAGTCCTGGATCACCAGCACGCTCTCCTCCGTCCGGTCGCCGTAGTCGTACTTTACCAGCCTGTGGACACGTGAACGCAGCGCTCGGATATTTCAAAATAAAAGACTCAGACACACTTAAACACAGACTGACTGACCCTGGATCTGGATCTGGATCTGGACCTGGATTTCACTCCCCTACCTGCTGATTTTCTTGAATCGAGGGTCGGCGAGTTTATCCAGCGTCTTCCCGTCCACCGTCCACCAGATCTCCCACGATGAGTTCAGGTACGGGAACAGAGCTGTGCACCTGAGCCTCACCTCTGTACCTGAGAAGGAACAGAGTCACCTCAGACATGAAGACTGAAGGATCAGCTCAGTTTAAATACACGCTGTGAGTTTCCTCCACCTGAGCAGGTGTGAGTCACTCTTCATCATCTGTTGTCATGGAAACGGGTTAGAAAGACGCTGGAGGAGGACACGTGGCGGACCACATCCTCTGACGTTCACACTGTGTCGGCGTTTAATCTAATCTAATCTAAAGACTGAACAAAACTCAGCTTTTACGTCTGTCATCTTCTATGTGTTGCTCTGATTCTGTAGTTAGAGAAAAACACTGACTGTGTGACAGGTTTCTAATTGTTTTCATGTTCCAGATGAACCTTAAACTGAGGTAAACGACGACGCTGTCGCTGCTCAAACTAAGAATCAAGTGTCAAACAGAGAGGACGGTCTGTGCATGAAATCCATTTGCCTTTAAATATGTATCAGAGTGAACAGAGGCTGGAGGCTGTTCACTGACTCTTCAGTTTCATCTGCAGTAATATTCACGGTGTGTATGACGTGTGGTTTGATGGCGCGTCCATACACGCCGTTAACGGCTTGTTCTGTTTTATGGGACGAGCTCCTGCAGCCGCCGCTAATTCTACACGGACGATTAACTTTCTGAATGTTGAATCTCCTCCGAGCTGCTCTCAGGAAAAACCAATTTAAAAGAAGTTGTTGGCAGAGGATGTGCGGCCTCTCCATCACTGCCACAGCAGCTTTATGTCCTGGGAGTCCAGCTGCAGGTGGAGGAGGAGCTGGAAGTCACATAAAGACACAAAATACTGGATGAGACTGAACCAGCTGGAACTGACGAATGGAGGCTCCCATCTGCTCTGACACGATGAGTTCATTAGTCAGTCAAGTCTGGTATTTTCAAACCTGGACATTATTTTCCCATGTTTTATTTAACCAGAAACATCATGATATATCAATACCAGACTCCACTGATAAAAACAGGGATTTAACCAGGAGCTGCTGGAATACCACTGCCTCCATCTGTTACTGTGTCTGTGTTACTGTGTGACTTTCAGTGGTGGAAGAAGTAATCAGATACTTTACTGAAGTAAAAGTACCACACAGTAACACAGACACACTAACAGATGGAGGCAGTGGTATTCCAGCAGCTCCTGGTTAAATCCCTGTTTTTCTCAATGGAGTCTGGTAGAGATATATAGAGATGTTTCTGGTTAAACTAAAAGGATCTTTCTCTTTAATAAAAAGCTCTGTCTCTGGAGGAATCCTGTCATCATGTTGTGAGACACTTGTTCCTTGTTCCTGATTGGCCAGTGTGAAGCTAACCAGCCAATCACAACACAAAGGTAACATACAGGTGGATGCTGAGCTGCTGTCACTGTATTTTCCCAACATATAATATGAACATTCAGACCTAAATATGTTGCAGAAATGTAGTTGAACTCTATTTGTTCAAATAAAGTTCAGTTCTGTTAAAAACCTGTCCAGCAGGGGGCAGCATCGGCTCTGTGGAGGCTGTATTACCAGGTACTCATTACACAATCGTGTCTCTTTAGCTTTAGATTGAGACGTCCTGTCTTTCTCTTTACCATATTTGGAGGACTCTGAGCTGCGAACGTCCACAGTTAAACATTTCAACAGGAAATCAATAACTCGGGTCTCTGTGTTTATGAATCCTGCTGCAAACCACCGGACACTTTAACAAACACACAGCACACGGCAGAAACCAGTTCTCCTTCTGCATAGGAACTAAAGGGAACTAAAACACTGTCATTGGGTAATGAACAGAATGGGGAACTGTCATGAAACTAAAAGTATAATGTATAGCATATATTTCTTCCTTTAGGTCTTTTTTCTCAAAGGAGAACTGTCCTAAAACCTTTTCTTCAAACAAGAGACGAACTCTGTTTGTGCAGTAAAAAAAACAAGGAGCATTCTTACTGCACAGTCACATTTTCTCCACATTTATTGAATAAAAAGACTCTAAGGACTAAAATAACTCGACATGAATCAGGTTTGTTTTACGACCCCATAGTGAGGCCCTGACCCTCAGGTTGGGAACCCTTTAGGACAGTTTCAGGAGACCCCAGCATCAGACAGAAACATGGTTATCTTTAGTTATTTTTAAGTAAAAATCATCTTATATTTTCTCCGTCTCCTCCGGTATTTATATGTCTGGTATCATCAGTCTACAGTCGGCCATCTTTGTTGGCGCTCCTGTTCCTGTTTCACCGATCGTTTCTGATCAATGGCAAATTACCGCAGTGATCGGTTCTGCTGAAACACTCCATCACCGTGACAACCACAACCTTCAACAACAACCTCTGACTGTCGTCTGATCAATGTGTCTGCAGCCTCAGATACATACAGCACACTGTCCCCGTAACGCATGACACAGTCAGGTGGAGGGGGGGGGCAGCGAGTCCTCATAAATCCACGTTAATTAAAGGACATGAGTGTAATGAGTCCTCAGAGTCCTCTACAGTTTATTTTACACGGTGATCCCCCAGAACAACAACAACAACAACAAAAGGACGCTGTTTTGTAAACAGTGCTGAAATCAGCTGCAGTTCCTCTGACGTCCACTAGATGCTGCTAAAATCCAGTTCTCCTCTACTTTATTTTATGGATGTACGTACATTACACTGAAGGCTCATTTGATTTAATCCAGTCTGATGATCTGACAGTGGTCCTACCTTGTTTGACAGTGAAGAGCTGGTGTTCATGTGGATGTTGGATGCTGGGTGCTTTGGGCAACCTAGTCGGATCTGAGAGAGTAAAACAGATCAGTGTTTACCTTCACAGGTATATTACAGTCTAAGTCAGGCAGATTCAGAGATTTGTCTCTAAACACATTATTTATGTCAGAAAACAGTTCCTGAAAACATGAAAAGTCTGTAAACTCTGTATCACGTGATAAACATTAGCGCTGCGTTAGCATCAGTCCTTCTGCTGGACTATTACAGGTGTTGCTAGCTAGCTATGCTGTCGTCCCGCAAACATCTTCCCTGGATGCCAAAGTTTGTAGAACAGCTCGGTCGTCGCCTTATTAAAATGACTTATTAAAGTGATGGAGAGCTGAGGAACACCACCAACACCGTCTCTGCACTGACTGTTTAACTCGGACCGGACTTTGTTATCCTAAAACAAATCAATAAGAAACTGTCCTCAGGATGCTAACAGGGAGCTAACAGGATGCTAACAGGATGCTAACAGGGAGCTAACAGTCTCTGTGCTGCAGTGCCTGTGGTTTCAGCGTCTCAGAGCAGAGAACGTATTTTATCATGATTTTCAAACTTAATTTTATATATTTGCAGATTTTTTTAACCATTCAGCTTTAGCTGGGTGTTTGATAACACATGCTCCTGTGGTGTGAGACAGAACAGATCAGTGTTACTGCTTTACACAGACTGTAATGTCTGTACTGTCAGTGGTAGTGTGGTGGTCCTACAGACTGCGGTGACGTTGATGGTCCTGCTGAAGCTGACTGGTTTGCCTCTCCTCAGGTAGCTGACTGTGCAGTAATATAAACCCTGGTACAGATCCATCATCACATAGAAGTGGAGACTGGGTCCTCTCTGGGTCCGGTCTTTGTTCCAGAACGGGAACTGGTAACACCTCTGAGACACAGAGCACAGGTCAGACAGGTCACAGATCTGAAACCTGAACAGCCACAGAGGACTCAACAGACAGACGGACGGACGTCTTACTGATCCGTCGACCGTCACGTGGTACCAGGTGACCGTCAGGTTGCCGTTGGACATCTTGATGGCGTCCTGCAGGTCTGGACAGTCCAGGGTCTTCCCCTCCTGCAGTGGGATGACCACATGACTGGTTTCCGCGACAACAGGAGGCGGACAGTTGTCGTTGTCGCGCCGCAGGACCGTTGGACGCGGGACCTCGTCGCGCCGCAGCACCCTCATGTGCATGCCGATCTTACTGCAGGACGACTTGTTGCTGCAGAGACAGAGACACAACTGAGGCTCAGCAGCAGAGTCTGACTGGATCTTTGGGATGCAGCGATGCTCTCTGGGAGATGTAGTTCACTTTGACTTCAGAGAAAAAACAAAGAAGCTGAGACGAAGAGAAAATCTAGAACGACATGTGCAGAACAAACCACAAACCAGGTGCAAGGGTTTGTTTATTGGGGTCAAACATTTTGTCTTTCCCTGTAAGAACAGCACAGTCTCAGTGTGTGTGTGGGAGGGAGGGAGTGTGTGTTACAAAGAGAGACAGGAAGTGACACGTGACCACACAGGAAGTTAAAACCAGATCAGAGTGGGCAGAAGGCTCAGATCATCCTCCAGCTCTCAGAGCGGATTTAGTTTCAAAAAAAAAAAAAAAAACCCTCAGAGGAAAAATTCCAAAGACCAAAACCAGTGAAGAAGAACGTAAAGACGAGAGCTTCTTCTTCTTCTTCTTCATTATTACACAACTTCCTGCTGTGATCCTCATCAGGCTGATAACATCTGTTAGCTGGAACATTAATGCACTTCCTGGCAGAGACTGAAGACTGATCTCCATCTACCATTAAAACACTGACCGACCCTGTGTGTGTGTGTGTGTGTGTGTGTGTGTGTGTGTGTGTGTGTGTGTGTGTGTCTAAGACTTCCTCCTCCAGTTGTCTGAGTTTCAAACTGATGGAGGAAACTCTAATAGTCTGTTTGTGTGTGAGAGGCAGGTGAATAATCAGTCATTGATTGATCCAAATATGAAGATAAAACTGTCTGTTTGCTTCAGTTTTGGCTGAGACTCTCCTGGACCTGAACCTCCTGAGACCCTGTGTCCTCATACAGGGATGTTCCTTTCATTTTTCTAAACTCAGACCTGTTTGTCAGCAGGTGTTAAAGCACAGGCAGAAGAAACAGAATAAAAACAAGATGGTGGTGATCCACACGAACACGTCGAATGGTTTCCAGACTGAAGAAAATGACCCAGAAGTCTCTGAGTGTCAGCCGTGATCAGACCTGGTCCAGGTCTACTTAACAAACGTATAAAAAGGTCAAAGAACCCAGAACATGAAACTCTGTATTTCTGTCTGAATGTAATTTACTCTGGACTCATCACACAAATGTTTTTTTGACTGAAGAGAAAAAGGTTCAAAACCTGGTCAAATGTTTTAGTTGAAGCTGATTAATTTCTGCTTAATAATGTTTGCAGTGTGACGTAGTGACAAGTCTTAGAAACAAAGAAAGACGTTATCGTGTGTAATCGTGTCAAAGTCTGGAAACAGGTTTTGGGGAGGAACCATCAGTTCACA
The DNA here is from genome assembly GCF_001640805.2 of Lates calcarifer. Taxonomy (NCBI): domain Eukaryota; kingdom Metazoa; phylum Chordata; class Actinopteri; family Centropomidae; genus Lates; species Lates calcarifer. The sequence continues at coordinate 687,954 of NC_066853.1, forward strand.
GCTGGAGTTTATTAGTGACAGATTAGATCTAGAACTCAGGCTAAATGTTGGGTCTTGTGGGTAAACAGACCCTTCAGACTGTGACCAGACATCAAGGACGCAGAGACTGAACATACAGACCCCTCCACATCCTCTCTCAGTAAATGAGTGTCACACTCAGGTCTGGACTGTTTCCAGCTGACGGGTCACATCTGAGCTCCTGAGTCTCCATTTCTGTAATCCTCAGAGCTGAGCAGCAGCAGATCTTTAAGATGCTCTCACAGCCACTTTAGCTGATTAAGAGCGGAGCGGCCAGGACGGAGGATCGAAGCTGAGAGCTGGTTTTATCTGAACCATCTGCAGCTCTGAGCCCAGACCACCTGCAGGCCGTCGCTCTCTTTAGTCTCTGATCCTGGTCTTCTCTGAGGGGGACTCTATAGAGTCACATAAACCAAACCTCACTGAGAAAAGTGAAGCAGGATTTTCCCAGGAGTCTTTGCGTCTTACCGTAACATGCAGATGTAGTGTCCGGCGTCCTCGGCGGTGGCCGGCTGCAGCCACAGTCTCTCTCTGTCTTTACTGAGCCGTGAGCTGCAGAGGAGGAGGAGGAGGAGGAGAATCACCATCAGTCATTAGAGCCTGATCCAACGTAAATCAGATACGATTCAATTACAGCGACATCAGAACAGAATCTAATGTCCCGGGTGACGCTAATCGAGCTGCTCGCCTCCAAAACACCATACATCCTCTGTGGAAGGGAAATCGTTAGAGAGCAGCTCATCATTCGGTTACTCTCAAAGTGTCTCATTTAGTCTGAGTGACTCCCCCCCCCACCCCCCACCCCCACCCCACCCCCCAGGGTTCGGCTGTCAGTCACTGATCAGGTGACCAGGTGGAAACTGTACCTGTAGGTGATCGGCTGCTCCAGGTCCTGACCCTCGGTGAGCCGGTACCACACCAGGTTGTGTCCGGCGCTCTGGGTGGAGGTGTAGTTGTAGACGGAGGGATGAGAGAAGAGAAGGCAGGAGAGCCAGCCGGCCTCCCCCTCTATGACCGAGACGGCCTCCCCAGACTCCCCCCAGTCATAACACACCGGCTCTGAAAGAAAGAGATTTAAAGGAATAGATCAACAACAGTTCGTCCGTCTGTCAGGATACAACAGATGAATGTTAATACGCGTGTTGATAGATGAATATTAAAGCCAGTAATTTATTATCAGAACATTTCAGCTGAATATTCCCTGCACAGTCAGTTTAACAGAGATCTGACCATGTGGTTTTCATTACAGATCCCGAGTTGATATTCTCATGAACAGAGACTGAAACAGTTGAATCACTTCTTCATGGTTGGATTTATCCAGCTGCAGTTCATCAGCATGTTCTGTGCAGTCTCAGTGACCTTTGACCTTCAACCACAGAAACCTAATAATCTCTGAGTCCGTTCACTCCCTGCCACTTATGATCTCAGTGTAGAGGAGAATAAACTGAGCTCATCTGCAAAACGTTCAAACACTTTCAGTTTTTTCTCTGCTACATTCTTTAAAACCTCAGCCCGTCGACCTCCATGAGAAATGTTCTCAGTTTGCTGCTGCCCTCTCTGCGGTTCACAGTGAATTTATGGCTCTGCATTGTAACTTTAATTCTCATATTTTATTTAACTCACTGTTTTCTGACTCTCTCTCCGTCAGCTTCCTGTGCCAAATCTGATGTTGGAGATATCGCAGGCAGATGTTAGCTAAAACTTTTTATGTGCAACATTTGCTGTGCTAGCATCTCACAAAGTTAGACTGTAACAGCCACTTTGGAAATAAAGTTTCTGCCAAAGCAAACAACTTTGACAACTACAGGAGGGTGAAGGAAAAGGTCACGTCATCAAGACGTTAGGAACACAGCGATAAACCTGCAGTTTATTTACACGTTCATGGACGAGGATGCTGTTTTCCAGCAGTGTTGGATGCTGATAACTTGTCCTGGACGGAGGAGAAGGTCGACTGGGCTGGGCTGTTGTAGTGCAGTGGTTTTATAACTTTATAATGATGTACTGAGTGAAGTGAAAGAGGAGCGGAGGGACATCTCTCTCTCTGGGTCTGGTCCAGGCCATTGGTCTCCGGCTCTGATTTAGAGGTTTTATGTGAGAATCAAACAGAGCTTAGTGGATGTCGTCGTTAACTGGCCTTGTTAAAGAGAACGACGTTATTACACTTCCATCTCATTAAAGGATTAAAGCAGAGAGGGCAGCTGCTCCATTAAAACACTGAAACTCATCTGAGCTGCACATCAAACACTTTTACAGAAAAACCACGTCAGACAGTGAGAGAGCGAGCGACAGGCTTTATCTCAGATTAAACTGCTTTTATCTGGAACATCTAGAACAAGATGGGGCACAGAAGAAAGAGACATTTAACAAAAAATAACAAACAGACACACACAGTGTAACACATGTAAACACACTGCTGATAGTTTTGGACAGAAGACAGTTTTCTGACCCTGACCTTGTTGCTGAAAATATCCCAGCACTCAGCGATTTATTCTTGTCAGAGTGGGAGAGCTCTGAAACTGAATTTACTGCAGCACAATCCACAAACAAACCCAGATCAGACCTCAGAGACCTGCTGCTGAAACAAGGCTGTACTACATCTCTAATGTGATCCTGCAGAGACCACACGAGACCTCAACAGTCTGGAACTAGATTCTGAATTTGACATGGAGCCAGACTAAATAAATAAACTCAAGTTTGGTGAGTGTTCCTATCGAAGCCCAGCAGTCAGGTCCTGCAGCAAGTATAAATCTACCACAACAGGCAAAACCACCCTGAACTACACCTTAATACCTTCAAACAGCCTCTAACTCCCACTCTCACCAAGCAAAGAGCAGGTACTCAGCGGCATAACCCTGACTTATAGACAAAAAAATGAGTTATATAGGCAAAAGCTTTGCGTCAGTGCCTCATACAGGGTCATGTGAGACAAAGGTTTTCCCTCACCAGGCAAAGATAACGACCTTTGTTATCATCAGCATTGAACTGAAAAAATATCAGCTATCCAATTTTTAATGCATGTAGGCGGCTGTGTAAAATCAAACATTTTTTGGGGTCGTAAGAGGCGAACAGCAGAGTATCGTCTGCATAGAGGAGATATGATTTAACCACAATGACCCCGGTTCGTTCCAGATTCCTGTCTGTATTTCTAATTACACGATAAAATAAAGATCAAATGGAACTGGGGAAAAAAGACTTATGTTTTACCCAAGGCAAAACACAGAAGGCAGGTCAGGATCTAGGAATCAATTGTAGGGCACATCATAGTTATTCTGTTACTACGGAAACAAGGTAACATCCAATCAGAGAGCTTTGGTTTCTGTTGCTGAGCAGGTGATAGCAGAATGAAGACTTAGAACTTTGTAGAAATTGCTGAAATTTTAAAGATATTTTTTTCTCTGTTCTTGATCGCAGCAATGTCACTCTGAATATACAACAGAACTGTTTTTTCACAGTGACGTCTGCTGAGGATCATGGGTACTGTAGTGTTTATGGCCAAATGTAAAACACAAAGTGACGGCCGTATTAAAAACAGACACTGGAAATCTTCACATTAGAATTTTCACTGGAAGAAAGCAGCAAACCGATCAATTATCACAATTAGCTTAGTTAGCAATTTTCTTCTAATTGATTTAATTGACTAATGGTTTCAGCTCAAGTCTTCAGTCTTTATCCAATCATCAATCAAATCAGAGACACACACACTTCCCGGTCTTTAGATCCTCATTTATAATGGATGAGTTAATTAGACAGAGGATGAAGAGAATGACCGTTCAATACATGATAATAAGAGTGATGACTAATGTGTTCTTCACAGACGAGCCTCAACACCATAGACTCTCTAATACACTCAGACTGCAGATCCTCATCTCATTGGTCGGATGATTTAGTAGAAGTGTACCCCAGCACCCCTAAAACCACTAAGTACCTTTAGAAACCTAAAAAAACGAGATGATAGAACCTACAGGATCACTGATTTTACTTCAAGCACTGTAAGGACCACCTCAAGAACCCTTAGAGAAGTCCTCAAGGCATGGTACCAGACCTTTAAAATCTCTTCTTAAAGATCCACTTGAAACTGCTCAAAGACACCGAGACCTTCAGGGACAACAAGCACACCTTCAACCTCCTCCTCAAAGATCCTTAATACTCCTTTGACCTTTGAAACCCTAAGAGACCACTAGAGCCATCCAAAGGACAGTTGAAACCACTTTAAGAACAAGAAGAACCACCTGAAGAGTTTCAGAAACCCTTTCAAGAAGACCCCTGAAAACCTTGTAACTGGATGATTACAACTTCCTGAAAATCCATAGAAAACTCCTGAAGGATGTAGAGAACCTCAGGGATCACTGGAGCCACTTCAACCTCTTCTCAAGCACCCTGAAAACCCAAAAGGACTTAAAGTACCTTCAAAGGACAACTGAAACAACCTAAAAGGACCACTGAACCAGCGATTCTAGTACTACAAGAACCACCTCAAAGGTTCTCCGGAACTGAACTGTAAAAAACACCTCAGAACCCCTTTTCATAATACTTGGTAAATGAATCCATGATTAATTTAATTATTATTACAGCCTCAAAAACTATGAAAACAACTCTATTAAAAAATTCATCAGCAGAAGCTGAGCTGAACTTCTCTGAGGAGCAGTGGCCTGTTTTGGGTCCAGAGCCTCAGTTTGAGAAACAGTAGTGCAGGACAGTTTCAGCGTCGCTGGTTCTCAGGATCCTGAACACTGAACGCTGGATTAATGGAGGCTCTCTACACCTTCTGTACAGTGTGTGTGTGTGTGTGTGTGTGTGTGTTGGTAATTGACCTGTCAGGTTTTCCTGGCCAGAGTATTAGTCTTTCTATTAAAACCCTCTCTAACATCCATCCTCCTCCTTCTCCTCCTCCCTCACTATCCATCCATCCATCTACACAAATACCTTCAGCCTCATCCCTCCATCCACCCCCACCCTCCCCCAAACATCCCACCCTTCTACCTCCCAGCACACACACATTATCCATCCATCTGCAGCACCATGCTGCTGTAGGTCCTATATTCTCAGCCAGGTTTTAGCTTCACTCTGAGCTGCTGAGGCAATAAATGTGTTGGAGGCTGCAACACAAATATGACACAGTGAAAAGAAAATGGAGGTGAAAAATGTTCTTGTGTCTGTTCTGCAACTACGGACCTGAAAATGTTTTAATAATTCTCTGCATGCACAAGTCGTAGAAGAAGAAGGTAAGAAAGTCTCCGTCATCTGACTTCCTTCTCTGCTCCTGTCATAATTACTTCGACCAATAGAAGGCGTCTAGCAATAAAGACATAACTACAGACGACCTATTAATTACAGAAGGACGGGACTGAAAATATATGTGCATGACATCTCAGTGTAAACCCAGTGTAGGTTGGTCTGGCATTGACATAGTGTCCTCCATTGGGTCATCGTCCCGGTCGAACGACAAAAACCCTGACATTCAGAAAACAGAAATTGTGAAAATCAAGTAAATTAGCTTTTTGTC